>NW_006436291.1:1820703-1839138 GCF_000325575.1 Pteropus alecto | reverse complement strand
CCCCCGCCCCTGCTGCTGCTGCTCACTGTGTGTCCTGCTGCTGGGGAGCGGGCCGCTGGCTCAGTACCGTATTCCTGGGGTGGGGTGGCCGGTTCCAAGCCTCCCACCTGGGCCCACCCTCCCCGCGCCTCTCCCTGCCACACCGTAGGCGTTCACCCACCCGAGGGCTGGCCCGCTGCCCCGCAGACGGAGCGACACGTAGCCCTCCACCACTTCCCCAAGACGAAGCCGCTCCTGCACGGGGTGCGTGTGCGGGCGTGTGCCTGAGGGCGGGGCGCCTGGAAACCTGGCTCCCGTGCGTGGGGGCCGCCGGCCCACCTGGAGACAGTCATCCCCAGCTGGGCGTGGTCTCTGCATTCGTGGAATCTGGAGAGTTGCAGGTGCGTCGAGCTGCTGACAGGTAGAAGACAGTGAAAAGGTAGCAGAAGACGCAGCCGAGCCCGGGAACCGATCCGAGGCCGTGAGCGCCTCATCTGGAGTAACGTGGGGCGGTGTTAGAGGGAGGCGTCGCCGTGGCCCTCGGCCCCCTGCTCAGCGCTGCGACGCGCCCGCCGAGTGACGAATGTGCTGCCGTTTGTCCCAGCTGCTCACCTCGTACGGCCGGAACAAAAACCGACGGAAAACGGGCGTAGAATATCGAAATTTAGGACTCGCCGCCCTCGGCTGTGCTTTGTCGTCCCTCAGAGGCGGTAGCCGTCTCTGATTGCACGGCGTGTCGCGTGCCACAGCCTCGCCCGACCAGCCTGTCCACCTGCGGCCCCGCTCGGGGGTCCCCCCTGCGTGCCGTCTCCTCGTGGGCTCGGGTGCAGCCCTCAGGAGTTTGGCGCTGATGCTGCAGCAGCTCACGTCGTGATGTGGGCCATCGAGATGTCCCTTCCCGAAGGCCCCGCGTCCCCCAGCACCTGGTACACTTTTGCTAGGGTTCGGGCCCCGGTATAAGGAGGTTGGGGGGCCCTGCCTGGGAGGGGTCCCCAGCCTGTGCCCCCGATGGGCTGGACTGCAGGTGTGTTGTCCCAGATGACACTTCACAGGCCCGCTGTCCCCACAGCCCTGTCCTTCACATTCAGCCTGGCCTGCCTGGCCGCCACCCCCCCCCCCAGCCCCTGCCCCAGAAGCCAGGCGGCCCATTGGCCAGCTCTCTAGGGCAGGGTGGCCGCAGCACTGTCCCCAGGACCTGCTCGGCCTGCCCTCACACAGGTTGGGGGCTGAGAGCTTGGGAGTCCTGCCTCCTGCTGGGGGTGTGAGGGGGCGGGGCGGGCGTGAATGGCAGCCGTCAGCAAAGGTCAGGTGCAGCGCAGACGCCTCCTCCACCGGGTCCTGGGGCGAGCGTGCTCAGAGCGGTCCCCTGGGTCCTGCACATGACCCAAGCATCCTCTGACTGGCCTCGGTGCGTCCAGAGCGCCTGTCCAGTGCCTCGGGCCCCTCCCCTCGCGCTCCCTTTGCCCTCCTGTCAGAGTGACGCCCACCCCGTGCCTCCCGCTGCTGCCCAGACCCCTTCTGTGTCTCCCGGTGGCGCCCGCCGGAGCCGCCCGTCAGTGTCCCCGGCTCGGGGCCTGGGGTGGGTGCCACCCAGATGGCTGTGGTCAGCCTGCCTCCCGCATGCACCCTGTGCTGTGCGTGTGGCCTGCCCACCTCTGTGTTGGGGTCCCCGAGCCGCCCGCCTCTGATGGCTCACCCGGAGCCCGGCCTCAGGTCACACGGCAGCCACCGTTTCTCGAGGGACGGGACACGGAGTGACAAGAGGAGGCGGCGCTCGGGCCGAGTCCGGAGGAAGCAGGCGCCCCAGCTCCCACGCGTCCCCTCCCAAAGCAGTCAGAGGGGCCACGGCATCTTCCTCCGGGAGTGAGCTGCAGCCACAGCTGTCAGCCCGCGAAGCCTCAGAGTCGGCACCGGGATTTCACTGGGGGCCGGTCGTGGAGGGGCCCTCAGCACAGCACGTGCCTGACCCGGGCTCCTGGGGCAGACAGGCGTCCACGTGGCTTGTGCAGACAGGTTAGGCGAGCAAGACGCTCTCCCCAAAGTCCCCGGTGCCAGCCGAGGGGCAGTCCCGTGCGCAGACTCGGGAGCAGCTCGGGGCTGCTGTGTTCTCTCGCACACCTCTCACTGAGGTCTGGCGTCTGTCCCTGCACCCCAGGGGCCGGGCCAGCCCGCGCCTCGGTCAGTGGAACGTGGCAGGGGGGCGTTGCAGGGTGTTTGAGCCTCGCACCGTCTTCACACTCCGAGGCTGTCGTGTGGGGACGCTGAGCCAGGCACCCCGTAGGACGGCCGCCTGGCAGGGACAATTGCCAGTCGCTGGATGTGGGAGGGAGGGTCCTCGTGGGCCACCCAATCCTAGTTGAGTCGCTGGCTTCCGGCTGCCTAGTGCGTGAGCCCAGGCAGACCGTCCGAGCCGCCAGCTCCGCTCAGGTTGCCAGCTCTCAGAGGGGGGAGCTGCCGAACAATCGTGGTTTCAGGTCACCGCGTTTGGGGGCAGGGTGTGCAGCGGTCAGTGACTTGTGTGGGGCCATCACCCCCCCCGCCCCACGCCTTCCTCAGCACCTAGGGTTGAGCTCGTGCCTCCCCTCGGTCCCAGCGTCGCCCCGAGCTCCCCGCACTGGCCGTCCTGCTTCGGCACCTCACGGTCACCTCACGGCCACCACACGTCACTCCGCTGGCCCCCGCCGTCCTCCGTGTCCTTTTCACCCTGCTCGCTGTAGCCCAGCCCGGGTCTCCTGGGACGCTCTCCTTGCTGCGTCCTGGAACACCTGGTGACCTCGGAGGACCACCGAGAAGCCTCACTAGTAACCGCTGTGCCACGGCACGGGGCTCCCCAGTCCTGCACTGGCGCCCGTGACGGCCCGATGCCCCCCTCGGGGCTCAGGAGGGCTGGGGCGACTCCTGCCCCTTTCTCCCCTGGCATCCCCAGCCCCGCCCCCAGGGTGATGCGCACACAGGAGGTGCTACATACATGCACGTAACATAAATATGTTGTGTCACTGACTACACGCAGCCTCTGTCCAGGACGGTGTGGAGGTGGGATGCTAGGGACCTGCGTGTTCATACCCGCGTGTGGCGGGCGAATTCGAGACTGTCAGGTTTGTGGGTAGACGGCGTGGGAACCGCACTGACTTCTTGTCACCTCAGCCAGTCCCGTGTAAGGGTGGCAGGAGCGTTGTGCCACGTAGCAGAGACCTCTGCTCCCTGGTCGGGTGGGTGGCCGAGGCGTGCTGGCACCCGCGGGCCGGATACCAGCAGTGACTTCCTGTAGCGGCTGTAGCTGTGTTGCCAGGGTCTGGGACAGGTAGACCGAATGACAAGTCATCCGTCACCGTCGGTGATCAGGACCAGGGAAGTGCCGTCTCCGAGCCTGGCGGGCGGTGTGTGGCTGTCACCGATGGTGCCCTCGCGTCCCCTTTGCCCGAGTTTGTCAGGAGCCCCCGGCTCGGTGTGGGCCGGTGCCTGCTTTGGGGGTTTCAGTTTTAGGGACCTGGGAAAGAGGAAGCAGAGCTGCTTTGTTCTCTCTTGTCCCTGGAAATAAACAGCTTCCTTTAAGCTTCAGCTGCTGCCGACCTGTGGTCCCCAGCCGCCACCCCCCAGCCTTCCTCCAGCCTGTTCGTCACGCAGGCCTGTCACCTCTGCCTTTCGTGGCCAGCTGCTTGGGGGCATTCTCTGTTGTCCGCAGAAGAGTTACTGCTCCCAGCCACCTCCTGGCCCCCAGCCTGTGTCCCCATCGCAAGCCCGGCAGAGGGGTTCCCTGGGTAGCTAATGGCATTGTTCCCCAAGATGTGTGCCTGCTGGTAAGGAGCTGCGGCTCGGCAAGGGCCACCGAGCATCCCCGAGATCTCGGAGCTCCCCAGGAGCACCATGTCCCTGAGGAGATTCAGACATTGCGAGAAGCGTGGGGGTGTAGGGCCCCGATAGTGGCCGAGAAATCCCGACTCCAGCCCGCAGGCAGGCGGCAAGTGGCAGCCTTATTCGAGGAAAAGCATCGGCTGGAGTCTGGGCGCAGTGTCTTAGTGGTAATAAACACGAGCGCAGATTTACTGGGCAGGAGTTTTAACAGTAACACTGTGGAATGTAGGTTATTTTGTGTTCAAGAGCCACATTTATCACAAAAATGATGATATACAAATCACTTCCATATCACAAAATGTTCTTGGTCAAAATTGGCTTGAGGCAAGTGATATCTTCGAGTAAACAGTATATGAAGACCATATCTTAAAATGATAGATCACCTAATTTTGTTCTGACAGAGGTTTTTGCTGCAACAAACATCTGTCATTGAAATACCAATTCAGAGATATGGAAGCCAAATTGTAGAGGTTTTCTCGGATTTGTCACTCCTAACTTGAGACTGCTGCTGGGCCACGCTGTGGCTTTTCCAGGATATTAAGCAGTGTTGCCGTTTAAGGCGCATTAAAACAAAACAAACGGTTTAGAGGAACAGCCGCTCGCTTTAACTGGAGCCCAAGCGTCTAGAGGTGCAGACCTTGGGCTGCGAAGCAGCTCGGGGTGGCAGGTTGGGACGACACCTTCGGCCCCCGTTACCTGCGGTTCTGAGCCCTGGACTTGATCCCTGGAGGGGTGGACCTCGGCACCACAGCCGCCGGGTCCCTTGCAGTCATCTCACTTTTTTTTTTTTTTCTTCCTGTTTTAAGGACTCTGATTATAATGTAGTTTCCAAGATTCAAAGTCATTTTGGCACTTTCCCCACAGGGAGCAGGTTTACAGAGCAGGACAGTGGTGATGTCACGGGCCTGCGGGTCTTGCTGTTGGTTCCCCCCTTGTCGGGAGGTGTCACTCGGAGCCCTGCACAGGGCAGGTGTCCTGGGATTTGAGAGGCAGAGAAGGATCACATTTCCGAAGAATTCACCAGAGAACTTCCACTGTGCTCTCCTCCAGCTTGAAAATTGATCTGGATCCAAAAGTTGATGACGTGATTGCTTAAAAGAACTGCAGAGTATCTGAGATGCTTTGGCGGACATTCAGGAAATTTGCCACTGGTGACCAGTTCTTAGCCTGTTTTAAGAAAAGTCTCTTAGAAAGTCTGGGGACCACGAGACCCCAGCAAGCTGATTTCATTGAGCAGCTCTGTGGACAGCCGCCCCGGGGGCCAGGAGAGGTGACGCGGGGTGGCCCGCTCCCGGCTCCGCCACCGTGGTCACCCCGCCTCCTGACGGAAGCCACCCCGTGGGCCATTTCTCCCCTCAAGCGCTGCCCCCTGGAGCTGCTGCAGCCCCGTCCACGTCTCGTCACGTGCCGTCGATCAGAATCCAGGGTTTCGCCACGCTCTGCCATTTCTGCCTTTGGAGAAGCTCATTTTGCACACGCGGCTTCCGCGGCCCGTGACGATGGCGCGGGGCAGGCCGTGCGGTGCCCCGAGCTCATCCGTCTGCCCGCGGGGCTCCAGGCCGGGCTGCGGCCCCGCGCGGCCCTGCTCCCCAGCAGCCTCGGCGAGTGGCACGTGCTGGCCGCGCGGGGTTCAGGTGCGACTGAGCCCCCTGGCCTGGGTCCCGATGTGGTGGCGGTGATGAGGTGTCGTCAGCATCCCTCAGGTGTCAGACTGTGCAACTCAGGGTCTGCCTGGCAGCTTTCCCTAGTCCGCGGCCTTGCGCAGCGGTTCACGTGGCGACTCGCTCCCCTGTCCATGGTAAAGGCCGGTCTCCCGTGCGGCGACACCAGGTCCGAGCGTGGCCATCACAGCTCGCCCGGGCAGCTCCCTCTGGCTGGGGCTGGGGCGGAGCTCGCCCTCCTGTCCTCCCTGGACAGTAGTTGTGTGGCCTCTCTGTTGTCGCCCGTGTGCTCGGCCACGTGAGAGCCGTTTTGAGCCAAGAGCTAACCACGTCGGGGGCCTGGCCACTTGGAGACACCCGTGCTTCCTGTCCTGGCGTGCAGCAGGGTCGGGGGCTGGAAAGTGGTCCGGAGTGGTTTGGGGTCAGGCCCACGGGAAAGCGTGCTGAGGGCTTTGCACCGGCCAGGGCCACCGTAGGCATGCCAGGGCCCGGCAGGACCGGTTCTCACGGGGACACACGTGTCCTTGTGGAAGTTCCAGCTGCAGTGTGTTTGCAGGTGGCAAGTTACGTTTTGCTGTGAAAGGCAGCGGAACGTCCCTTCTGACTTAGGAGCGTCTCTGTGTCAGGAGAGTCCTCTCTCCCCCTGGTGGCCTCGGCCCCGCTGGCCCCCGGTACTGGCTGGCTCGGGCTGAAGCTGGAATGCGGCCCCTTTCCTAGAAGGGCATTGACACGTCCCCCAGGGCCATGCCTCCCCATGCGGGCCGCTGCAGCTGGCCGCCGTGGGCTGTGCCTCGTTGGAACGTAGTCAGTGGTCCCCCGTCACCAATAACCTGGGGTCCGCGTGGCACAGGACTCGGAGGTTTCAAGCCGGAACAAAGGACCCCGTGTTCCTTCGCGTTGTCAGCTGAGTCCAGCAGACACCCCGTGTCCACGGCTTCTGGGGGTGCGGGCCCACGGCCTCCCCACCTCTGCTTCAGGTGAGTGGGCCCGCGGCGAGAGCCGGTGGCCGCTCGCTGAGGTGTGCTGTTCGGGGGTGCCCGACGTCCAGGCGGATCTGCCACCATCGCCTCCCGTCCTGGAGCCACAGGACGGGGACCTGCAAAGTCTGTGTTCAAACCAAGTTATTTTGTGAAATATTGTAGTGAACTTATCGAAACCGGTGAAGCCGATGAAGAGAAATAAAAATACTGCAGTGAAAATTATTTTAGTGCAGCATAATGAGTTCTGTTTTTCATATCTGGCAGATATTACCCACTAAATCTAATCTGCAATGCTGAAAATTATGCCATTTTTTATGATTTGTTTAATTTTGACTGAAAAAAATTGACTATTCATCGATTCTTGACCTGCGAGTATTGAGGGGAAAATTTAGTTAATAAGAATTTTCATGAGGTGTAAATTTAAATGTATGAGGACTCTGCCTGTTCTGTAATACTACAGACATTAATTTAAAAATTCTATAAGAGCCTGAGGGCCTGGGCGTGTGCAGAACGCAGAGTGGGAGCAGTTAGAGCTGGCGACCGGCGGCGGGGGCTGCTCAGGCCACAGCGTCTCTTCCCGCCGTCCGTGCGGCTGAGCGTCACCGCAGGGCGATCTTGGTTGGGACCTGTTTGCCCGTGAAGCGGCATCAGCGCACGTCGGAGAGACCAGTCGCCTGGGAATCGGGTCCCGCTGTGCAGTCTGCTCCCCACAAAGTTTCCTCCCTGTTCCCCATTTCTGCTGTTCAAAGGGAGATGGAGAGAAGTCGTAGAAAAATGAAGGGTCCTGCTAGCCAAGTTGGAAACTAGGAGTGAGTGACATTCTTTACACACCTCGACTGTCAACCTTTCTAATCAAATCACCCAGCTCCTTACTTCTTAACTGATACGGGCAGTATTTCCTGTAATAAACACCCCTAAGTCTAATGAGGGGCCCGAAGGCACCTTCAAATGTACGAATTCATTATAATTGAACATGTAATCTGCAGGGCGAGGATGCCTGCTGCCCAGCCTCTCCACCTCACCCCGCCTGGGTGTTTTATGAAAAATGTTACACATTTTGTTTACAACGTGTCGCTGCTGTTTGAAGCATTGTGTGTTCCTGTACTACATGAGATGGGGCCGCATAATGGAGGGAAAATCAAGGAGGCAATCTTTCATTTTGTTCCTGTATGAAAAATTCAAAAGACTGAAAACTCACCCAGAGAAATTTTGCAAGCATATTATTTTCCAATGTTTCGATCAATTTGTCTGTCAAGCATGCTGAGAGGTGGAAGGGGCCAGCAAAAGCAATTTAGCTTGTGAGGTCCAAAACAGAAATGTTTTAGGGGACCTTGTCACATGTTATTTCTTTATATTAGAACCGCCGTGTGTTTTATTTGCTGGTCATATTATGAAGAGAAATTGATATCAATCATCTAAGTAAGCTATGAATATGTGATATAAATATTACTCTTACATGCATGCATCGGAGCAAAATATAAATTAACCTCTTAATGCAGGGGAGAGCCTTGAGTGTGGCGACAGGCCCTTGTTTTGGATTTTTCCATTAAACAATTCACCGTGCATTTTAATCGATTGTACCCAAGTGACACTCCGCGGAAACATCTTGCATATGAACATCACTGACCCTGCCAGGATTTAATTAAGCTATAATCTTCCTACAGTAAGTACATCTGGGATTGATGAACCTATCCAAACCCGGCTTAGAGCCGAAGCATTGTTTTTTAAAACATGGTGCAGATACGGGAGTTTGAAGGAAAGGGCTTTCGCTGAGCTTCCAGTTGGTTTTTTCTGTTGGGGATTCGTTAGGATCGAGTTATGTCAGGAGTGGTTAATTCTAAGATGCACACACAATTCCCGCGAAACTTTGTGTGGGAAACCTGTAATTATAGAACTACCGCGTGGATTCCTAACGTTTCTTTCCGATCTTCGATTAACACATTAAGGTTATTTTTTCAGAAAAGATATAATTCAAGGAAATTAATTTAAATCAGTTGGCTTACAAAAGACCCCGGTTCGAATTTAATTGGTCGCATCAGTAAAATTCTGCAGCCGCCTTCCGCATAAGACCTGAATGTTCTGGGTGGTCGGCGACCGTCCACGTGACATGGCCTCCTTTGAGCTCCATATTTTTTTCCAGTTTCTCAGAATTTAAAATCAGTACTTGAGCATGCTGGAAACTTACTATACAATGGATGGTGATGGATGGAAATAAACGGACAAAGTCGATCAGAAGTCTTTCCAGTTAGTGTAGATATTCATAGATGTGGACATTAATTCACATGGAAAAATGTCTTGAAACACACTTGCCAGTTGTGACAACTTGGGATAGAGACCCTGCCGTCTGACAGTTCTCATGCGGCACTGTGGTGATAGCTTCCTTTTTCTTTCAAAGGCCGCCTCACTTTATCGTGTACATGTGCATCTAAAGGGTGAGCCAACGTTTCTCTTAAACGATCCCCTATTGTTTCGCTTTTTCTAGGGTTTTGGGGGATGGCAGGGGGAGTGGTCCTTTTTGGTTTGTAGCTATTTCGGGCAACATTAATTGTGAATTATATAGACATCTTTGTGTACTTGTGCAAGATTATGTAGAATGAATTCTGAGTAGAATTAAAAATTTAGAGTTTTCAAATTGTTTCATTATTTTAAGTTTTTATATTGTAATTCGGTTTTTATATTGAATATGTTGAATTATATTTAAGTTTTTATGTTGTAATTCTTCCTTGAGTCTTATTGGTCATCTGTGTTTCCTTAGTGAAATGCTTACTTTTCTATTGGATTGTTGTCTTTGTCATATTGGTTTGTAAGAACTTTTTGCATATTAAAGATTCTCATTTTTATTTTGATTTTGTCCTTGGAAGTTTTTCTAAGAAAACATTTTATGTAGTCAGATTTTATCTAACTTTTATTTTGGCATTGGTAAAATTGTCAGATTTTAAAAACATGTGGCTTCTGAGTATCATGGAATGCTTACAAAGGCCTAATTTATCTTAATTTTTTGTAGCCATCTGTGCTTATTTTCTATCATTTTTTTTATTTGGTATTGACATATTTATGATTTATTTGAAATGTTTTTAAGGAGTTTGGTTGGAACCCATCTTTATTTTCATCCAAATTGTCAAACAAATTTTTTGTTGTTTTTTTAATTACACAACTTTTTGTCTATACACATTTTACAAAGACAAAAACGCCCTGCTGACCCTGGCTTATTATCTCATTCTTGACCATATTATTTTTTGCGATAGCCAATGTATGTATATTCTTAAAAGTATAAAATCTCGTTTATTTCATATTTGTTGTAAGAATTCTAAGACCATTTGATTGAAAATATTTTTCTAGGAGCCAAAACAAATGGCGGTGTAATTTTGATAGTTGGATTTTCATATAATTAAGCAATTCTAAGTCATTTTGAAGGAGGCAAAAGGACTTGACCCAATACTAAGTTTTCAGTGGTGTACCAAGGCCAGTATGCAGTTGGGCCTCTGTATCTGTAGACAATTTTACCAATGCCAAAATAAAAGTTAGATAATAAAAGTTAGATACAGTTGGGCCTCTGTATCTGTGGGTCGTGGATTTAATCAACTACAGATCAAAAACAGTAGTTTCAGTCTGGAATTGGGAGTCCACAGATGTAGGGGGCTGACTGTGCAGCGTTCTGCCATTTTATATAAGGGTACCAGTCCAGGGCCCGTGAGGGGCAGGCGGGCAAGCGAAGCTTCGTCTGGATCTGCAGCCGCTCCCCAGCGCCGACATCATGCCTCAGCTCCGCCTCAGATCATCAGGTCTTAGAGTCTCATAGGAGCACCAGCCTCTGGTGCCAGAAAGTTTAGGGACCACCACTATAAAGTATTCCTTGAAGTCTAGGAAGAAATTGAATTTCTCATTGTTACTCTGTCTCAAGTGTTAGTTATTTATATGCAACTGTTACCTTCACCTAGAGAATTTCATGTGCTAGATTTTCAGCAAATTGTTTGAATGCTACCTGTAGCTCTTCGACCTTTTTGGGAAAATATCACTTTAAAAGTAAGTACAGACATTTTTAGTTTCTATTTTGCTATACAGAATCACATTAATTTTAGAGAAAAGCACTGGTCTGAGGCTTGGCCTGTGCCAGGCAGCATTTTCCACTCTTAGGACGTTGGCTTTCATATTTTGTCATTTTTTTTCCAGCCATGTTGAGGTGTAATTGACAAATAGAATTGTAAGATAAAGTGTTCACTGTGATGATTTGATACACATTATGACCGGGTCCCCCTCATTGAGTTAATTCATATTTACCTTTTTTTTTTTTTTTTGGAGAGAACATTTAAGTTCTCCCTGAGCAAATTCCAGTTGTACAAAAGCAGATTCAGCTGTAGTCACAATGTTATCCGTTAGAGCTTCAGACCTTTTTCATCTATAACTGAAAGTTTGCCCGTTTACCAACCTCCTTCCCCCAGCCCCTGGCATCCACTTCACTGTTTCTACGAGGGACTTCTTAAAAGTTCACCAGTGATGCCCGGCAGTGTTTATCTTTGGTTTATTTTACTTAGCATAATGCTCTCTGCCTTCCTCCAGGTTATAACAAATGGCAGGATTCCCTTTTTTATGGCTGAATAACACTCTGTTGCATGTGTATACAAGACATTTATCCTTCCGTCCGTCGATGAACACTTAACACTTAGGCTTTTTCCTGTCTTAGTTACTGTGGATAGTGCTGCAGTGAACATGGGCGCAGGCATTTCTTCAAGGTAATTTCACTGCCTTTGAATACATACCCAGAAGTGGGGTGCTGGACCATATGATAGTTCTGTTTCGAATTTCTCGTGGAACCTCCACGTTGTTTTCCGTCGTGGCTGTGCCCGTCCACAGTGCCGCCGACTGCAGACAAAGGTCTCTTTTTTTTCTCATGTCCTCACCAGCATGTGTTGTCTTTTTGATCACAGACATCCTGAGGGGCGAGGTGATAACTCATGGTAGGTTTCATTTACGGGTGGCCTTTTCGTCGCGTTGATGGTCTCCTTTGCTGTGCGGCCTTTTAGTTTGATGTGCTCCCACTTGTTGACTTTGTTTTTGTGGCCTTTGCTTTTGGCGTCAAATCCAAAACATCATTGCCAAGACCAGTGTCAAGGAGCTCACGGTCTGTGTCTTCCAGGAGTTCTGCGGGCTCGGGTCTCACTTGAGAAGTCTTAATTCCATTCTGAGTCGATTTTTGCGTATGGTGTAAGTTAGGGTTCCAGTTGCATTCTTTGGCATGTGGCTGTCCAGCTTCCCCTGTACCATTTATTAAAGAGACCGTTTTTTTCTCCATTGTATGTTCTTGACTCCTTTCTTGCAGACTAGTTGACCACGTATACCAGTGTGTATATCTGGGCGGTGTTTTCTGGTCTGTTTTTAACGGCAGTACCACACTGCTTCGATGACCATAGATTTGTGATACAGTTCGAAATCGGGAAGTGCGATACCTCCAGCTTCATTCTCGACTGCTTTGGCGATTCGGAGGTCTTTCGTGGCTCCATGCAAATTTTCGGGCCGTTCGCTCTTTCCGTGCAGAACGTCGTGGGCGTTTCGGTCGGGATCCCACGGACATCCCGACAGCGCTTCTCCGGTGCGTGCGGACGCGATGTCCCTGCATTTATTCGTGTCCTCTTCGCTTTCCTCAGCGTCTCGTAGTTTTCAGCGTGTCGCTACTTCACCTCCTCGGTTAAGTTTATTCCTAGGCGTATTCTTTTTCCGGCGATCATAAATTGGATTGTTTTCATGATTTCTCTTGCTGATAGTTCGTTGCTGGTGTATAGAAATGCGACTGGTTTATGCATATTTTTATACACTGCAGCTCTGTTCTAACGTTTTTTGATGGAGTCTTTAGGGTTTTCTACAGACGATGTCATGTCACCTTCAGACAAATTGCCTACTTCCTCTCTGGAAGTAGTCGCTCTGGCTGGAACGGTCGGCACCGAGTTGAGTAAAAACGATGAGAGTGGCCGTCCTTGTCTTGTTCTGGTCTTAGAGGACAAGCTTTCAGCGTTTCACCGTTGAGTGAGATGTCAGCTGTGGGCTCGTCATATGTGGCCTTTGTATGTTGGGATGTGCTGCCTCTATCCCCAGCGTTTGAGTTTTTATCAGGAAAGGACGTCGAATTGTGCCACGTGCTTTTTCTGCATCTACGGAGATGAGCATGTAGATTCTATCCTTCTATCCTTCATTATGTTCATGCGGCGCATCACGTTAGTCGACTGGTGGATGTCGAACCATCCCTGCATCCCTGGAACAAATCCCACGTGGGCGTGGTGAATCGTCTGCTTAATGCGCTGCTGAATTCAGTTTGCTAATATTTTTCTGAGGATTTTTGTATCACGTTCATCGGGCCTGTGCTTTTCCGTCTGTGTCGTGTCCCTGTGTGGCTTCGGTAGCAAGGTAAAGCTGGCTTTCCCAGACGAGCTTGGAAGTGTTCCCTCTTCAGTGTTCTGGAGGGGTTTAGCAAGGATTGGTATGAGTTCTTCTTTAAATGTTTGGCAGAATTCACTTGCGAAGCCATCTGATCCTGGACTTTTCTTTGTTGGGAGGTTTTTGATGACTGATTCAGCCTTTTTACTAGTAACTGGTCCGTTCAGTTATTCTATTTCTTCATGAGTCAGTCAGTCCTGGCAGCTTATACGTTTCTAGGAATTTATTCATCGTTTCTAGGTTGTCCAGTTTCTTATATAATCATTCATAGTCTCTTACGATCATTTGTATTCTGTGGTATCAGTTTTGTTATTTAGGCTCCATTTATAATTTTGTGGTTCTTCTGTTTTTCTTGGTTCGTCTAGCTAAAGGTTTGTCTCCTTTGTTTGTTTAAAAAGAGCTCTTGGTCTAATCTTTTCTATTGTCTTCTTAGTCTCTATTTAATTTATTTCTATTCCGATCTTCATGTCCTTCCTACTACTAACTTTTGGCTTAGTTTTTTTCCCCAGCTTCTTGAAGTATAAAGATAAGTTGTTCGAGATCTTTGTTTTTCTTAATGTAGACATTTATTGCTTTAAACTTCGCTCATAACTGCTTCTGCTACACCAAATAAGCTTTGGTATGTTGTATTTCCATTTTCTTTTGTCTCAAGGTACTATTTATTTCTCTTTTGATTTCTTTATTCACACATTGGTTGTTCAGAAGCACGTCATTTAATCTCCACATATTTGCGAAGTTTCCAGTTTCCTTCGTGCAGTTGCTTTCCGGTCTCGCACCGCCGTGGTGGGAAGGGATGCTAGATGTGGTCTCGGTCTCGGCTGCCTGGTACTTGATTTGTGGCCTAACGTGCGACCCACCCTGGGGACGTCGCGTGTGTGCTCGGGGAGAGCGTGTGTCGCGCTGCTGGGGGCGGGGTGTTCTGTGCGCGTTCCTCAGGTCTGTCTCCTCTGACGTGTCGTCAGCCCAGTGCTTCCTGACTGATTTTCCGTCGGGATGAGCCCTTGTGAACCGCGGTGTATCGAAGTCCTCTGCTCCTGAACTGCTGTCTCTCTCTCCCTTCAGGTATGTTGACATTTGCTCTGCGTGGTTAGGCGCTCCTGTGTTGGGGCCTAAGTACCTACCAGCGTGACGTCACCTTGATGAGTCGACCCCTCCGTCATGATTTAGTGACCTGGCGTAAGAATGGACACCCTGCTTTCTTCTGGTTTCCATGCGCATGGAACATCTGTGTCCATCTCTTCACTTTCTGTGTGTCCTTCAAGCTGAGAGGAGTCTTTTGTAGGCAGCACACAGTCGGGTATTGGGTTTTTTCCTTTTTCTAAATCCATGCAGTCATTCTGTGTCTTTTGCTTAGAGGATTAGTATGTTTACATTTAAAGCAGCTGTCGATGGGTGTAGATTTACTGTAGATGTTTTATCAGTTGTTTTATGGGGTTTTTCTCTTGTTCCTTTTTTCCCTCTTGTTCGCTTCGTGATTTGATGATGTTCTTTACTGGTGCACTCAGATTCTTTCCTGAATATGTTGTAGGATTTTGATTTGTGGTTACCACGAAGCTCACATAAAACATCTTGTATTTATAAGTCTGTTTTAAGCTGGTTACAACTTAACTGCATTTTTAAAGTTGACTTCTAGTTTATTATGAACTCTCGTACTTCATCGATCATTCTTCTGAAAACTTTAGAAAACTTGCTAAAGATATTAATAATTATTTAGTATTTTGATGCATATAACTTTGTCATATTTTACTAACCAGATTTTATTCTTTTAAAATATGTATACGTAAATAATTGGTGTAAAAGAGACATTAGAATTTTTCTCTGCAGTGATTGTCTGCAGACAGACCTAGGTTCTAATCCTGAACTGCCACCATCCCGCTGCGTAGCCTGAAGCAGGTCCTCCAGCGCCCCGTCTCGATTCTCTGTGAAGGGGGGTCACAGCAGTGAGTTGTGAGGGTTCCCGGTGGTCCTACTGGGTGCCACCCTGACATTGGTTCGTAAACTCATTTCCCACCAATTCTTATCACAAGCCTCAGTAGAGCAAGTTTTTCCTACTAAGTTTTCCACTGTAGATCTTAAGATTTCACTGCCTTTACAGCGGTTTCAAGGCCAGCATTTCCTGTTGCTTCTCTCAGATCTCATATCCGGGGCTCTCATTCCCAGTGGGTGGCTGGTGCCCTGTGGGGCGAGGTGGGGACCCCTCTGACGCATGGGGCGTGGAACGCGCCAGGCCGTGAGTTCTGGTCCGCGCAGCCGTCAAGCAGCCCTGTGGTCTTAGGTGCTTCACGGGCCCCTGCTCTGCCGTCCCCACTAGCGACTGGGAGTACTGGGCAGCTCGTCCTGCCTGGAAGGGGAGTAGGTTGCGCGTCACGTAATAGGAGCTTATTTAAAGGAAGCTGGGATCGTAAGCCGTTTAAAACGTTTTTCTCCTTACCACTACCTCTTCTAAGTTGTATCGGTTTTACTACAGATAATTTCAAGGCTCTCTGGTTTTCACTCTGGAATGTGTGCCTCTCAGTGAGGTAATGGTCAAGGCTTCTGTAAGCTTCAACGTGCTGTTGACGTTGGTCGTTTGTGACTTTGTGAACATCGCCTCATTTAAACCTGTCGTAACCTTAACAAACTGCATATGAGCGAAGGTAAGTAACTTTAGGATGATTGAAATATCTTACTTATATCCACATTAAATTAAAATGGGGGATTAAAATTTGCTAAGCATTTCCCAAAATGGAAGGAAAAACAGCCGTCGTGACGATTCCTGTTTACGTGGCCCCAGCGGACAGCGCACCCGCGGGATCACGTGGCCGCCGCGCCTCGCAGGGCGCGTCCTCGCGGCTGCCCCTCCCGTGCAGGCCCCGGCAGCCCGCGGCGCGTGGCTGAGCGGCGGACGTCTTGGGCTCCGGTCCAGACCGTCCTCGCAGGACCGTGGCGTTTTCCTTCTGTTCTGTGCTTCCATGTGCCCTGGCCGCGCTCGGAGGGCCTCGCGGGCGGGCTGGGGGCGTCGGAGTCCCCTGCACGGATGCGGATTTGTTCTTCTCCACGGGGTGGCGGTGTCATCTCGGTGGGGGTCCCACGAGCCGTGGGGGCTCCTGGGTTTCTGCCCAGCTTTCTCTGAGCAGTGCTGTGCCCCTGAGCATCGTAGATCGCAGTTGGGGGTACAGACAGCAGCTCGCATACATAGTTTGGGAGACATTATCCTGTCATTGTTTTGTTTTCGTGTGAAACAGGAGTAATAATCTCTCTGTCTCAGAGTGTCGGTCAGCAGCAAAGCGGCAGCAGGTGGCAAGCGTCACCGTGTGCTCGGGCCTGGAGAGGGACCGCAGCGTCCTGGGCTGGCCGTTCGGGGAGGAAACCTTCCTTGGGAAGGCCGGCTGGTGGCATTGTCGGGACCGGCTTGCATTCGGGTCCCCTCATTTCATGGTGGGCACGGGGCTCCAGGGCGGCGGTGCTGGCCTTCGGGCCCCCCAGGGAGAGGCCGGGAGGTGAAAAGGTGAGCGACACGCAGTCAGACCGGCGAGGGACCCTGTCCTCGCGGCTCTCGTGACAGTGGCTCATCAGTGCCCGGCTTTACTCCCCGTGGGCGCTCAATCCTCGCTGGCACTGCCACAGGTGCCTGTGAGGGGAGAAAGCAGAGCTGTGACATAAACCACTGAGACGGACGGCGGGATGAGTCAGCACCGAGACTTGCCCTCCGCACCGCTAGCTTGAAGCTGGGCCTCTCGTGGCGACTTTCCTCCTGAGCGAAGCTCGTGCTGACGCACCGCCCGTCCTTGGCCCTCGGTGGCCGGGCGACCCGCCATGGCTGCGCTGCCCACTGCGTGTCCACGGCCGGGGCTGCTGGCCGAGAGGAGAATTACTTTTTTAGAGGAAAGATATTTACGGCAGAAAACAGTGCTAAAAACATGAGACTATTGATCACGGTTTGGAGAGATGCTCGCACTGAATCACTCAGTATGCCTAAATATCGGCTTCATACCATCCTCCTTAAAAGACAGATTGCCAGCACAAAAGATGAACAATCTAGAGGGAAAAAAATCCTATCTTTCTGCTGGGCTGTCTTCCCTCTGTAGCAACAGGGAGAAAGCCGTCTGCGCGGCTTCCTTGAGTAGGGAACACACGTAACAAACGGGGGTCGGAAGCCCCTGCGAAACTGCCGGGGCGCACTCGATTTAACTCGTCATGAGCCAAATTAACATCAGACGGAAATTCAGACAGCGAAATGTTTAACCCATCTGACAGCAAACAGTTCTCAAATCAGCATAAAGACAGCAGAAGACCAGTTATCATCTGAGGATCCATCTGACAGCAAACAGTTCTCAAATCAGCATAAAGTAAAGACAGCAGAAGACCGGTTATCATCTGAGGATGCAGTTTGTGTGTTTTCAGAGGCGATTTTGCGGGTCCCGTGGACGTGCTCGATGGGGCAGGTGGTGCTGCGTATTCACCGCCGGGCACTGTGGGAGGCGGGCAGTTTTCCTTTGTCCCTGAGGCGCGGCCGGGCTTGGGCTCCGGTCCTTGCTGTCCAGTGGTTGGGTGTGGAAGGGGGCGACGTGGGGCGCTGCAGACCGCCTGCCGGGGGGAGGACGGCGCGTGCCAGGTGGGCTGCGGCCAGGTGGGAAGGACAGGTTTGGTCCCGCCCCTCCCCTTCCACAGTTCAGCGTCTGGCGGGGACCCTGTGCGGGGCACGTGTGGCAGGGCTGTTTGGAGGCCTCCAGGCGAGGACATCCCCGTCCATGCTCCGGGCGCTGCCCTTCCGGGCCCGGCCCCTCCCGACTGCCCCGAAAGAGGGCGCTCTGCGAGCTGGCCAGTCCTTCACCGAATGCCGCGGCCCTGTCAAACCCGCCGCCAGCGACCTTGGCGTTTTCGACAGCTGGGAGAAGGACGGGACACGTGACGTGTCTGGGGTGTCAGGGCGGCACGGGGGAGGGGCAGGACGGCGCACAGCGCCATGTGGGCGGAGCCGGGGGGGCGTTCTCGGCACGTGGTGCAGGACAGAGCCGGGGACGGCGCAGATGGTGGGCGGGGTCATGTCGAGTGGCAGGCAGCAAGGTGCTGGGGCCCCGGGTTCTTAGGGGACGGCGACCAGGGACGTGGCCTTTGGTCTCTGAAGTGGCGTGGCCTGGCTGAGGAGCGTGCCCTGATGGCCGCAGTGACCGCCAGCTCGTGGAAGTCGAGAGGTGTCACGTTTAGAGGCGCGCACGGCTGCTTCTCACGCACCTTTTTTTTTTTGCATGAAGAGATTTAATTTATCTTTTTAATTTTATATGTTTTTAGATATATTTTACATTTTCTAATATTCACCCATTCAAAGCATGCAGTCCAGGGGTTTCTAACATATTCGTAGAGCTGCATCCATCTCCACGGTCTGATTTTGGAACATGCCACCAGCCCAGAAAGGACCCCTGTCTGTTAGTGGCCACTGTCCCCCCTCCGGCCCAGCCGCCGACCACGGAGCTGGTCCTGCTTGTCGCTGTGCCGTCGGGCCTTCCGCGTAGACGGGTTCCGCGGCGTGCGGCCGCTCACGCCCGAGAGTGACGTGT
>NW_006436291.1:1819506-1820621 GCF_000325575.1 Pteropus alecto | reverse complement strand
TCCGCTCACGGCGCTGCCCCGTCCTGCGATCGGCGCGGCTCAGCGCTCGCGAGTCGCGCTGCTGTGGACATTTGCGCTGTTTTGTTTAGACGCGTTCGTTCCTTTTAGTCAAACACCCAGGAGTGGAATCGCTAGGTCCTGTGGCGGTTCTGCGTTGACCGTGTTTGCGGACCCGTTTTGGGGACCCTTCTCATGGTTTGGGGTTCGCATTCTCGCCAGCGGCGTGCGAGGGTCCCGGTTCCTTCACACTCTCACCGGCGCGCGGTGCCTCTTCGCTGTGAGCCGTGGCGGACGCTGTGAGGTGGCGCCTCGTCGTGTGGAGCAGGCGGACAGCGGAGCTGGGAGTTAGAGCGCGGTTTCGGTTTCGGTTTCGGTTTCGGTTTCCGTCGGAACGAGGCTGCTTGTCGGGCGCGCGCTCGCGGAGCCGCCGGCCCCTCAGAAACCGTGTCTCAGGGATCGAAGCGACACGAAGTGCTCGTGTTGAGAGTACACAGTTCGGTAAACTCTGATCCGTGCTGACCACAGTCAGAACTGTGAACACGTCCGCCAGCCCTTCGCGCACCCTGCCACCCCCCCTCACCCGTGCCTTGTCCCCGCGATGTCGCTATACGTCAGTTCGAGTTTTCCGAAGTTTTATAAAGCACTGCGTGTGCGAGTCCATCGGCTTCGTGCACACAGAGCTTCACGACGTCCCAGGGTCACGGTTTGCTGGACTTCGCACGCCCGTCGCGCGCGCCCCGGTCCCGTGTGCTCCGGGCAGTGTCCCGCCGCCTAGCGGGGGGACAGTGCGCTTCTCTGTCCTCGCTCTTTGGGCATGGCCCCCCTCTGCTCCACGCAGAGCAGCTGCGGACATTGGCGCGAAAGCCTTTGCTTAGGCTTTCGCGGCCCGGGAGTGGATCACGTGCTGGGGGCTGTTTAACGTTTCCACAAATCGCGGCCGCGGTGGGCAGTGGCCGAGCCGATCTGCGTCCCCGGCAGCACCAGGTGCCGAACCCGCCGCGTCCCCTTCCGTGCCCTGTCATCTTCCGTGGGCCTGGAGGACTTTCACCTTGCGTGCTTATCGTGGGCGTTGGCTGGTGACAAATTCGTCTAGCTTTCGTGGTCTCAAAAGTATT
>NW_006436291.1:1796343-1819443 GCF_000325575.1 Pteropus alecto | reverse complement strand
GATCTCGTTCCACTGTCCGCCGAGTCGCATAGCTTTTATCAGAAGTCTGCTGTCGCGCTCGTGCTCGTTCCTGTGTCGCAACCGGCCCCCCCACCCCCAACCGTTTCTAAGATTTCATCACTGGTTTCGAACAACTTGACTGTTTTATGCTTCTGTGTCATTTTGTTCATGTTTCTCGGGCTTCGTCGACTGTGCTTTACTAGGGTTATTGTTTTCATAAAATCTGAAAAATGACCATGTTTGTTTAAATGATTTTTGTTTCTTCCACAGCCTCCAATTACATACATATTTGGGTTGCTTTAAGTTATTCTTGTTCCCTAATACTTGGAGTTTTTAAAAATCTGTATTTTTCAGATCGTTGCTGCTGTTTTCAAGTTCTCTACTCTTTTCTTCTGTACTGTCTAATCTGTTAATTCAAACCAGTACATTTTTCTTCTCGAGCGTTATAATTTTGGTCGCTAACAGCACCATTCGTCATTTTTATGGCTCATATTTCTCCTCTTACCTTTTTGACGTGTGGAAAACAGTTACAATGACTGAACATCCTCGTCTGCTGATTCTCATGTCTGTGTCAGTTTGGGGCTGTTTTGATTGATTCTCTGCTCCCCATGGCTCGTATTTTCCTCCTCTTCCGCCTCTGATAAACTTTAGCTGGATGCTCTACATGGGACTTTTACTTGGGCGAGTGCTGGGTATTTTCGTTTGTTTAATAAGTATTCTTTGGCTTTGTTTTGAAATGCAGGTAGGCGACGTGGAGACAGTTTGATCTTTTGAGGTTTTGCTTCTAAAATCCCTTAGTCAGAACCAGAGTAGGATCTCAGCGAGGGGGACCTAACAGTCCCCACGCCGAGGCAGGACGCGCCAGCACCCGCCCAGTGCCCGTGGGCTCTGTGCCGTCCTCCTGCCTGTTCCGAGCAGGGCCTCTCCTCTGGCACCTGGTTACCTCTCATGTTCCCACGCATCCTCACGTGCTCCTGACCTACAGGCAGCTGCCCGCTGGTGCGCGGGGGTACACGGGGGCCTCCGCCTGTGCCCACCCGTGCGCGGGGCTACGCGGGGGCCTCCACCCATGCCCGCCAGTGTGCGGGGGTACGCGGGGGCCTCCACCCGTGCCCGTCAGTGTGGGAGGGGGTATGCGGGGGCCTCCGCCCGTGCCCACCAGTGCGTGGGGGTACACGGGGGCCTCCGCCTGTGCCCGCCAGTGTGAGGGGGGTATGCGGGGGCCTCCGCCCGTGCCTGTCAGTGTGTGGCGTGCGGGGGTACGCGGGGGCCTCCGCCCATTCCCATCTGTGTGCGGGGGTACGCGGGGGCCTCCGTCCGGCCCGCCATCCTCCCACGTAGGCCTCTTCTTACCCTCTCTCTCCCGCAGGCTTGGGCGGCTCTGTCCCCGGAATGCAGCTCCATCCCCCCCGCCCAGGACTCCTCTGGGCTGTGCCTGATCCCTCCCCGCCTTGCCACAGCCTGGACGCCCTGAGGCAGGCAGCTGGGACCAGCTCAGGGGCCACCCCTTCCCATCTGCACGGGGAAGTGGCCTTCACTGCCTGGCGTCCCCTGACCAGGAACCGTGTTCCGATACTTATGCCTGATTTGTCTGTTTCAGGCCGGAGTGGAAACCCTGAGCCTGTCCCTTCTCTTGGCCGGAAGTGACAGTTTTGGGCTGGTGTGCCATTCCCAAGAGTAAAAGCGACGAAAGACCGGCATCCACATGTTGTGGACAAGCCCGAGGGCATCTTCAGAGGGCAGACTCGTGTTCTTAAGAAAGTCCCCTGCCCCCCGAGTTTATAATGTTAACGTACACCTTACGGCCAAAACAATTTAGGAAATGCCAGAACTCTCAGGAAATAGTTAGCAGCTCTGTCACGAGGCACTGGGCAGCATTCTGCCCTTGCTTTCCCGTAACCGTCCACCTAGTCGGTGTCTTTCTGGGGGTTCAGTTTTTATGCTGATTTTCATCACGTGGTTTCGTATGTGTGGTAGGTAGAATTCTAAGATGACCCCGTTGAGTCAGGCTTTCTCTTTGCTTGTAGGTGGGACACACATATACCGTGGGGTGTAGCTCCCACGGTTATGGCAAAGGATTCTTGCAGATATAATTCAGTCGATCACCTAATCGGGATCAAAGCGGTCACCCTGGGTGGGCTTGTCCTGATCAGGTGTGTTCTGCAGAGGGGTCTGAGGTCAGAGGCAGAAGTCAGAAATACGCCGCCACTGGCCTCGATGACAGGCACATTGCCATGCCATGCTAGGAGGGGCTGCCATCAGGCAGCGCCCGGTGGCCTTCACGAGCTGAGGGTGGTACCTGACCCTTGATGACAAGGAAGAAGGGACCTCAGTCCTGCAGCGTCCAGGCATTTTGCCGACAACGTGTGGGCTCAGAAGGAGGCCCTGAGTCGCCAGCCAGGGGGCCCAGATGCAGCTAAACTTTGATTGTGGCCTGGCGGGACCGTGAGCAGAGGACCCAGCTGGCCTGTGCCTGGTCACCTGAGCCATGGGCATCATGAGTTAATGCTGTGTGTTGTTAGGTCACTAAGTCTGTGGTAACTCGTCGTGTGTAAACAGAAAGGTAATACGGAATGGTTTTCACATTTCGAAGCTTTCTGTGAGTGGAGCCGTGTTCGGCTTCTTTCTGCGTACTGCCCGTCAGTGGTTCACTGTCCCTTGGTTGTGGTCATCGTCCTTGACAACCTCACGCCTCCGCCTCTCTCCCCTTACTGGTGACACGGTGGAGGCTGGCACACCTCCGTCGTGTAAACTACCTAGCAAGGGCTCAGTAATTCGTAGCTGTTATCTTTATACTTGTGTTAAATGTTACACACTGACGTGTCTGCTGAGATTAGTGAGCAGAAGGTCATCTTCAGACACCTGAGAGCCACCAGCCCAGCGTCGGGAAGGAAGCTGCAAGCGTCCCCCGCAGCAGCCTGGCACCGGCGCCTTCACAGTCTGCTGTTCTGGGGACCGCCTCGCTCTCTTGGAACGGTCACTCTGGGTCTGTCGAAGGCCAGAAGACACCTGCGTTCTGATCTCGCCATTGCCCGCTGGCATTTTTGCCTCCCCTCCCACCCCCGACCAGTAACAGGTCCTTAGAGCCCCAGCTTGGTTTCAGCTGCGGAGTGGGGTCGAGGGTCAGGCCTGGGCCCCAGCCGTGGATCCACGTCCACCACCCGACGTCATGCGTGGACCTGCAGCAGGAGGCCGAGTGGCCTGGCGCCTCGCACTGCCGGCTGGCCCAGGGCGGACCTTGCCCTCGTGTGTGATCTCTCAGGGCAGTGTGGCCCTGAGGGCGCCCACGGGGAGGGCGCGTTCTCCCACAGACGCGTCCGGATCACACACGCTGCTAACTGGCGACCTGCTGGATTTCGCAGGTGGAATCTGGTCTAACTCATGTGGCTTGCACACAGCGAAACAAGACGTCCACGTTTATAAGCTTCCTGTGGTTTCCACCGGGCGTGTAAATCAGTCAAAGCGGAAAGTTTTTCCCGTTGACTTTGGCAGGACTCAGCCTTATCCTTAGAAAGTTTTCCCAGGGATTTAACCGACGTCGGGGGCGGTGCTGTCCGCGGAGGAGGCACATGGGGCAGGCCAGGCAGAGTGGCCCCATCCCCGCCGCCTCGGCCCGCACAGCTTCGCAGCCTGCCGCCCACGCGTCTCCCTCGGCCCCAGCAGGACCTTGCCAGGCCCCATCCCCAGTCCGAGGCCTCTGCCCGTGCCCCGGAGACGGAGCGGCCTCTCTGCCCAGAGTTCAGAGTTCCGGGGACAGCCGGGGCGCCCTTCCATGGGCGGGGGATGCAGCCTCGCCCGCAGGCCGCCTGCCCATTGACCCCTCCCCATGGGGGGCTCCCGCTGCCTGCTGTCTGTGCTTCCGTGGACACGGCTTTCACCTACAGAATAAGTTCACACGAAAACACAGCGCACTTCATAGTTTAATTGCCGTGAGCACATTCAGTAAACCGAGATGTGTCAAATTACCAATCTGTCTGCGTGGATGAGATGGCTCATGCGGCGTCATTTAAATTTTAACAAAGCGGATGGGTACAGTGAGCAAATGCCTCTCTATGTTTTGCGAATCTATCTATACCAGAGCAAAATAAGAATCTGTTTCTGTTTTGCAGTGAATACTTTCTAGCCATGGATTTGTTGGCAGAGGCAAGAAAGTATGAATCTTATTTTTGTGGATCTAGCCAAGGAAAAGTACGTAAACTTAGAAAAGTGTGTCATTTGCCTTTCACAGTCTGATGAGAAAGTCAGAGCGACTAGAAACGCCGTGGAAACTCTGGTCTCAGCATTCGAGGAGAGCAGGACGGGCCGGCAGGCGTCGGCGGAGTCGCCGTCCGCACGTTCCTGGCACCGCAAATGCCATGGCCCTGTGCGAGCCGTCCCAACCCCGACTCGCCCCCAAAAGGCCCCGTGAGGGGGTGGAGGGGGGCGTCAGTGCCACGTGCCGTTTACCGAACTCGGCGCGGTGTCCCGGCTCCCCTCTGCTGGCCGGCAGAAGCAAGGGCTCCCTTCGCCTTCGCAGACCTGAAGGGCGCTTGGCGCCGGCCCAGTGGCCGGTGCGTCAGCCCCTGGAAGCGGCGACGTGGCTGGAAGCGGGTGTCGGGGACGAGCTGCGGGCGGGCGCTCGTGGCAGCCGGCGGCGACGGTCACATTGCTGCAGTCGGTGTTTGGGGTAGCGACTGTGACAGTCCTCCAGCAGGAGTGGCACTGTGCGTGGTGGCAGCCACTTCTCAGGTTGTACCCGTTTTCAGTCCGTTTTGAGACTGCCAAAGCGCGTGTGCTGCGTTACGGGCCGTGTACGGATCTTTGGAACAGGCCCTGCGGGGCGTGAGGTGGGCGCACCCCAGGCCGGAGGCCTCCTGCCCGAGGGGCGCATGCCATGGATGCGGGTGGGCCGTGGCCGCCTCCCATCTGTCTCCAGGAGGACGCGGTGGTCTGCGAGGCCGGAGCGCAGTTCTGCAGGAACAGAGAGCCCGCCACCCTTCCACCGCGGGACGTTTCCGCAGAGGGCGTCACGGCCATGCGCGCTGCTGCCCTGGGCTTGGACGAGGCGGTGGCACCGGGGCCTGAGCGGACACCGCCCTCTCCGCCCCACTCGTTTGCGGGGGGACGTTTCTCTTTCCGGCGCCTCTGGCGGAGCAGCAAACGCGGCTTGTCTGTGACACCGTGACCTTGAGCGCCGAGTGCACGTGCAGCCCTTGTGCCTCGTACCGGCCCGGGCCGTTCGCTCCAGGAGGAGCTCGCGGGCCGGAGCTGCCCGCCGGGTGCCGCTTCTGCCGTGCGCCCCGGTTCTGCCATGGAAAGGCCAGCCGCAGGCCCGCTGCTGACTGCGACTAGGGTTTTGGCCGAGGTTTTCTCAGAAGTGAGCGAAGCGAGCCTCGGGGTGAGGGAGGTGGCCGGCGGCGTACACGGTCGCCAGCTCACACGGCGCGTGCGGTGTTGGGGTCTGGGTGGCAGAAAGCGGCCAGCCCAGCTCCGGCGTCCTCCGCTGAGGGTGGTCTCAGCTTGCAGTGGTGACTCAGGCGCGAACCCCTCGTGCGTCGAGTCGCATCTGTGTTTGTTGCCAGTGACGACAGCTGAGATTTTAAGTGAAATGAGATTTGGGGAAATCTGCATGGACCGCCATGAGCGCGATAGCGTCTTACTGTTTGGAAGGTGGTCCGCCCGTGATTTTGATAATACGCGATTAAAATGCATAAGTATTTGGTAGATTTGCATACAGCTCAGTGAACTAGTATTTTCAAAATGTCTTATGCACAATGTTCCAAAATCATCTTTGGATAAAAATCCAACACCCAAAGTCGGCCAGTGGATTTTCGCGTGACGTGCCCACGGTCCCCTGATGAGGCTTCGGGACCCACATCCCGCGGTCCTGTAGTGAAACCCCGTGTTGAGTCCTCATGCAGCATCAACACCCACAGTCCTCCGAAAAGGATTTTCTTGGGTCCTTCAGCGAAACCACCTGCGGAGCGGCCTGCAGGCAGAGCGGCCGTGGGCGCCCAGTGGCTTGTGCGAAGCCAGCCGTTAAGGAGGTCCTCGCTTTTTGTTTGGGAAAAGTTATTTTTTGTAAAAATGTTTGTTTTAACGTGAAACTGGTTATAATTGTTTCAAATGATTTGCTTAAATAAATACTTTGCAAATTTCTCAGCTTTATTTCTAATGCAACACGTATCAGATATAATCGTGTGGGGGAAAATAGCTCTTTTAAGGCCCTCGGTGTTTAAGGGTGAAACCACAAAGGTTAGAAACCACCAGCCTAGACGGACCTTGGCTAAGACGTGACCTCCGACCTTGGGCAGCCAAGCTTGCTGTTAGGGCTATGTGTATGTTTGGGGCAGAAACTATAAAAGAAAGGGCAAAAGCCCCCCAGCTTCTCCGGGCCCCCCGTTGCCCGCAGTCTGGAGAGAGCGTCTTCAGACATTCTCTCTGGCCGTCTCTTAGGACAGTGGTTTGTCGGGAAAGAGGGTCCCCTTCCCGTGTCCCGCGGGCTTGGGCAGAGTTGCCAGGGACAGCAGAGTCATCACTGGCAAAGCAGAGCCTCTGTTTGGAAAGGCTCAGACGCCTCTCTTTGGGAAGGCGGATCTCGGTCAGCGTTCGGGGTGCATTTGTGTCTCCTTTGGGGTGTCTGTCCTCCCCCCCGCCCCCACCAGTGGGCCCTTTAACAGA
The DNA here is from genome assembly GCF_000325575.1 of Pteropus alecto. NCBI lineage: Eukaryota > Metazoa > Chordata > Mammalia > Chiroptera > Pteropodidae > Pteropus > Pteropus alecto. The sequence continues at coordinate 1,812,783 of NW_006436291.1, read as the reverse complement.
AGCGTGTGGCACAGGTGTCACAGGTGTGGCTGACTTATCTGGGGGGAAATGCATCATAGCTTATTCTTTGAATCTTAATGAACTGCTATGAGTCCTCGGCTATTTTTAAAAAACAAAGTCATGTTATGTCACTTTCTGGGACTCTCAGCATCAGGAAATACCAGAAATTGTGACATTCCCATCAGCCCCACTCTGCTTTCTGCTTTGAAGGTGACTCGTCAGCGCCGAGGAAATGCCGTGTCTCGGGGGGCGTGGGGGGGTGAAGGACTGTGCCGAAGGCAAGCGGGGGGGGACACGTTTCTGGGGAGCGTGGTGAGGATGGAGACAGGGTCTCGGGGGGCCTCTTTCTGCTCTGCAGACGGCAGTCTCGTCCCCGTGTCCTTGCAGGGTGTGGAGAGAAGTGACCAGCTCCGTGTCTGTCTCATCGGGGCGCCGGTGCCACCACGGGGACCCCACTAGAACCCGTCACCTCCCAGAGGCACCGCCTTCCAGTCCCAGCTCCCTGGGGGAAGAGTTCAACGTGTGGCTTCTGAGGGGACACAGTCCTCCGAGCCGGCAGTTTCCGCGGCCGCTTCCAGTCAGGGTCGCCGAGCTCGTCTCGAGAGTTACGACGTGGGGGTGGCTCGCCCCGCTAGTGAAACCCCGTGTTGAGTCCGGGTGCTCCCAGCTCCGCATCTACGCGGGTGCTCCCGGGGGCACTGGGACGTCGTTTTTTTAAAGTAGCTGTTTTCTGCGGCTACTCAGCTCCTCACCGGCCAGCGCTCAGCCCGTTCCCTCATTTCAGCACGATGTCGGCGCCTGCACAGCACGGGATTCTGGCGCCGCGGTAAAGCGCGGATTCATGCCATGCGTCCTCGTCTGCCCTGACGCCACGGTAAAGCGCAGGTTCACGCCACGCGTCCTCGTCTGCCCTGGCCTCCCCTCGCTGTCCTCATGCGTCACCCCCGCCAGCCAGCTGCGTAGACTTTATTCCTTCTCGCTCGTCCCTTAGTGTCCCCGGGTGCGGCTGCGCAGCGTGCCCAGCGGTGTCCCGTCGCCTCCCGCTGAGCCGTGCGGTGAACACCGTGTCCACCCACAAACGTGGCCGCGAACCCCACAGACGCGTATTCACGGGCGCCGTGGTGCCTGCGGCCCGGGCCCCTCACTGGTTGTGGGCGTGGGGCCTGCGCGGTGTTTGGAAGGCCGTTTCTGCGTTGTTTTCCTGAACGCTGAGGCAGCTCACCCTCCGTCACGGAGCAGGGGACGTCGGTGTCCCCGTCCGATGGGGACACGGTGTCAGTGATGCGTGGCGCACTCCCTGGCCGCCCTGGACATCTGCTGCTCCGGTTGTGTCCTAGCTCATGTCCGGGACGGCGGCCGGACGCGGGTCGGCACCCTGCAGGCACGCTCCCCCCGCCCCCCACCGCCGACTGTCCACCTGTCCTCGGCCACAGTCCCGCAGGACGGCTGTTGTTTGTCCTGGGTGGGTCCCCGTGACCCAGTTTGGCTACGGGAATTCTCACCTGCGCCTGGCCTGAAGCCCCGGGTCCTGGCCACGTGCGAGGGGCGCCACGGACCGTGAGATCCTCCCGTCCGAGGGACAGAGCGAGTGACTTCCTAGCGCTCGTGTAAAAGTCGAAGGAGAACGTTTCGGGAACGCAGCCAGCAGTCAGCCACTCCCGTCACTTAGAAGGGCGGGAAACAACCCAGCCGTGTGGGGACGCAGAACGGGGAGCGCTCCCTGACGGGGGACGCGGCCGGCGGCCCGTGAGCCTGTGGTTTCTCGCCCAGTGAAGTAGCAAGACCGACACCCATCACCGTCATTGGATCGGTTCAGAATTAATCAGATTAGGTAAACGTCTGAATTGCCTCTCGCCGGCCAGCAGGCTGCCCTCAGGATGGCCTGCTCGGCCGTCAGCTGGCTCTGGAGTGTCCTGACGTGCCCGGAGTGGCTGTGACCTGCCGAGGGGGCCGACTCGACACTGAAGTAGCGAGCCTCGCCGCGCTGTCGGCTTGCGGAAAGCAGTAATTAGAAAACATTTTTCATGGTGGAACCTGAGTTTCGTTATCCAGAGAAATTGCATGTTTCAGAAGCGTCCTCGTTGGTTAGTGAAACATTAGTATTAATGACAAATTAATATTAATATCGACATCGGGGTGAGTGTGCAGCCTTGGGAAGAGACGGAGGGCCTTGAGGCCGGCAAGGCGGCCCCCGTGCGCCTACCTTGTTGGCAACATTTTTCATCTGAAAGCATTTTTTTTTCAAACTCAGAAACTTAGATGTGAGAATCCCACACGCTGGGAAGAGGCGTGGGTGTCAGATGCCAGCGGCCAGACCTTTGTGACTGAGGTGACAGCTTCGGCATCTGGGTCAGACCTTCATGACTGAGGTGACAGCTTCGGCATCCGGGTCAGACCTTCATGACTGAGGCGACAGCGTCGGCATCCGTGTCCCTGTGGAGTAGGGCACGGAGTTCTTTTCCAGTTTGCGAACAGAAACGCACAAACTCGGTCCCTGGTAACGCTGCTTCTCTTCCGGGTGTGTGTGCCACCTCAGGGACAGGGGGAGGTGGCGCTGCGGTGGCTTCGGGATGTGTCCTGTCTCATGAGGTCTCCAGCCACTGCCTCTCCCTGGAGACGGGCTGCTGAGCCGTGGGGACGAGCCTCCCAGCCCCGTGCTGACCGGTGAGGGGCCACCGTGGGCCCAGTGAGCTTCCTGGCCCCACGCCACTCATCCTGACCGGACCCGCCATTGGTGACAAAGCCCAGTGACAGTGTCTAGCGTGTCAGGTGACTTCGAGGTAGCAAAGACAAGGCGTGTGTCTTCTAATTCACTTTAATTTGGTCCAAAACCGGTGACGAGGGTCCCAGGGGAAACCAGAACAGAAGTGCCTTCCTGTCTCGAAGCGCGCGGGTCGGCGTCCACGGTTTCCGGACCCTTCAGGCGACAAAGCTGTGAGGGTCGTGTGCACTCGCTGTGGGAGTGGCCGCTGAAGTAGAAAAACGGTCGAGCGTTGTCACAGCAGCACAGGGCCATGGGCAGCCCCTGTCGCTCACCGGTCGGTGGCCAGCCAAACCCCTGAGACTGACCGTGAGTCGGGCGCCCGTGCCTGGCCGCAGCTGCAGGTGTCACGTGGGGGGAAAGGTCCCATGTCGGCCTTCCCCCAGAAGAAAAGTCTGCTTTGGCTCGGGAGCTGCTTCAGCCTTGCATCGCCGGCCCGGTCCGTGTTCGGGGGTGTCGTCGCTTCTGTGTTCTCAAGTGTGATGCAGATTCTTATGTATTTTGCATCTTTGTTTTTGTTGCTTTTTAAGAAGTAAGTTGGTATTGCACAGCGATCTGAACAACGTGCCGCGACTGCCACGTCGCCGGCCCGTTTTGTGCCGGAGGAGGGAGCTTCCCGGTCTCTCCGCGAGCCTAGAACACGAGACCTCCAGCCGCGGACCTTAAAATCGCCGTGACGCCTGAGCTCGGAACCCAGCGGGTTCAGGCGGGTTCAGAGGTCGCTCGGAACTCACCTGTCCGTTCGCCGGGTGGAGGGCGGAAGTGCAGACGTGTTGGGAAGGGTCGTGGAGCCACGCCGCGTGACCCCGTGTGGCGGTCAGCGTTTGGGGGTACGCGTGCTGACGTGCCACGCGAGGTGGTGCTGTCATCGTGGCTCCCTCGTTCCTGCGAAGCTTCCGGTAGTTGAGAGCCGGGTGCGAGGGCCAGGTCGCCGTGAGGCAAGCACCAGGAGGGGCGGCAGCCCTGGCAGAGCGAGGACACCTGTGTGACACTTGTGCGACTGTCCCCCCGCCGCCCCCACCGAGGCTCTGAGATGAACTTGCTCCCGTGATTGCTGCGGCTCCCCGACGTCGGCCCAGATTTCTGGGTGGCCTCAGAAGTGTCACGTGTGGCTTCGGGAATGTGCGTGAATGTGGTTCATACATTCTACTTTGCAATTAAGTCGTCGTCAACGTTTTCGTGCGCTGACCCCAGGTCCAGCGCAGAGAGAACAGGTTTTCTGCAGAAGCCGATGTCTTTGGGCATCAAAGTGAACACACTTTATCATCTCCCCCAAAACTTATTTGTCATAATGCCCTTGTTATAAACTTAGAATATTTTTGCAAACTCATATAAACAGGTAATTGACGCAACTGAAATTCTCGTCACATATTTATTGTACTATCAGCTAAAATTTTTAAGTGACAAGAACCAAAATAATCATTAATTTTTATAGGCCAAGGATCTGGCTTTTTGTCTGACACAAAGCTGTATAAAAAACTGCTTCTGATTTTATGCACATTGTTTTTAGTTAATGATTTTCAGCTGTTTGTTGTTCCTCTGATAGCATGAAAATGTACCATATGCTCAACCAAAAGACAAATGATTAGCAAATGAAATTCCGGACAGCTGTCTGACTGAGCGTGCTGGGTTGATAGCATTCTGCTATCATAATTAGCTTAAGCTTTGGGTTAATTAACTTTCTACCTGGATATGCATAATAATAGCGAGCTGCAAAAAGCAAGAAGCTTTCAGTACATCAACAACATTGCTGTCTTTTTTATTTGGTATTTCAAGAGCATATTAGAATTTCAAGAGTGATTAATCCTGGGAATATTGTCATCTACTGTAGATTTTATTTGCAAGCCAGATAATACTGAAACAATTGGAATCTATTATAGAGCAGAAATAGCATTTTAAAATTGTAATTAAAGTTTCTAAAAGCAATTGCTAATTTCAGATGCCTTTGTTGGCAAGAATATTAGGCTTCTTGTATGGGCACAAAAAATGCCAGCACTTACGCTGAGAAGAATAAAACTTCCTTTTCTTCAAGTGCCGTCTTGAAATCGTGACTTATTTTTATGTAATTTGAGATGAAGAAGATTCTGTAGTTTGAGTAGGTGCTGCTCAGACCAGGAGCCTGAAGACGGGGGCCCCGGGCCCCACCCCGATTCGGTCGGGGGCTTTGTCAGGTGGGCGTGCCGAGCGACGCCACCTGGGTGCGGGCGCCAGCACGGGCTCCGCCTTCGCAGTCATCGCTCTGCGTCCGTGTCGCTTTCCACCCAAAGCAGCTTAGGAATCAGTTTACCGGTTTGGTGAAATGGGGAGGGCGGTGGCCTCGTCCCCTCCCTGCTCCCGGAGACGCTGGCCGTCCTGCGTGACCGCTCGGGCCGTGGCGGAGACACCGGCTCGTGAAGCAGCCGGCGGGTCTGGAGTGCAAATTGCGGTTTGCGTTTCCCAAAGCAGCAGAGAGCCGCACACTTAATTTCGAATAAGTCATGCCTGTTGTCACACTCAGGAAAGTACTTTATCTTCTGGAAAAGGAGTGCTTTGTGCGGGCTGTGGATGGCCGGGACCCAGTGACGGGGGCTGCCGTGGCGCCGAGGACGCCGCCTGCAGGGCTCACGGGCGTGAATGTCCCGCCGTCCCCAGCCGCGGGCTGAGCGGCACCGTTCGGTCACCTCATGCAAGTTGCATGGGCTGTCAGAAGCCATTTTTCACAGGTGGCTTCATCTGAGATCGTGTTGAGGCGTCCACTCTCCGGGATGGATGATGACGGGGCGGCTCCGAGGGGCTGGCCGCTTGGGGGGCGTGGGGCCGGCGGGGGTTCTCCGTGGGAATCGGGTGCCCAGCAGGCCGCCGGCCGCCAGGCTGTGACCGAGGCCCTGCCGCCCTCCGCACAGCGACATCTCCCGCAGATCTCCTCTCGTGTTCAGGAGGAGGCCGCGGGAGTCTTGGCTCCGTCTGGTCCTCCAGCTGCGAAACGGTGGCCAAGGGGTCAGATCGGAAGGACAAAGGGAGCCCCTGCGCTGGCGTCGAGCCCTGGGTCTGGGTCCCGGCTTCCTGCCGTGGGCGGGCACGCGACGATGCCCCTTCTGAGACTTCCGTTTCACAGAATTCAGCACGAGCAAGTTCAAGATGCAGAACTTCGGAGCGTCCTGTTTCTACTCGGCGGAAGTTCTCGAAAGGCGAGACGGGGACTCTTCTGTGGGAGCGATGTTTTGAAAAGGTTATTACCAGCTACCGAGAGAGAGAGGAGACAGGAAGCAGACCCAGGCCCCGACTTCGGCCCACGTGGGTTGATTATTTTATGTCGAATGCCATTTCAAACACCGTGTGAACTAATGATATTATTTAAAAAAACTTATTCTACTATTTGCAGTGCTTGATCTTTAATTTCTTTTAATGTCAAAATTATTTATTTGGCCTCTTCTATTCCAGATGCGACTGTGGAGGGCACGTTAATTTATATCCCGTTTCCACGGCCCTGTCCCCATCTGCACATCATTTCTGAGTTTCATTTTCTCCCGAGGGAGTTCACCTATTCATAGTGTAGGTTTCATTTGCCGTGTAAACAGAATCAACAGACAATGCAAAGATCCCTACGATACCGGAAAATAATTCTTTTCAACAACATAGTGGATCATATTTAAAAAAACATTGAAAATGCCGTCCACGTGAGGCCGCGTTCTTTTCCTACTTTATTGCACTCCAGAGGGCGGCCGGTGTCACTACGCCATGTGTCCCTGGATTCGATAAGTTCGTTTTTATTAAACACACATCCAAAACAGCATTTGCGGTCATCCTCCAACGCGCGTCGTGGACGTGTCTTTGTTCCGTGCCTCAGCCTGGCATCGCAGCCTCGTTCGGGGTGTCCTCACTCGACCGCTGTGCGCCGGAAAGGCAGGTTCTGCCGTGTTTGTAGGAAAAGCAACATTAAAGAACAGCGGTTGTGGTTTTGTTTTTTTTTTTTCCTGACATTTACAAATAAAGAGGGACATGAGTTATTTATGCTCCGGTGTCGCTGCAAAGCCCTTATCTCCATGTGGCACTAAACAAGGATTTGCTGTGGGGTTTTTGAGGGCCACGTCGTGCTTCAGTGTTAAGCACCCAAAACTCTAGGGGACCGGCACTAATTTCCTCTCTCTCGTAAAACAACACAGTATTCATAACAACTCAAGAGGCTTGACATAAGCAACGGTGGCCTGTGCCGGCGAAGATTACCGCCCGCCGTGTAATCGAGGTGCCAGGCTCTGATGCGAGTTGAATCGAGACGGAGCGCCGGAACTCGCGTGGTGGGCGCCGCGGATGCCGACGGCCGCCCGTCTCGTCCTGCTGCCCGTCTGGCTCCCGCTCCCGGCCGCAGTTAACGACCTCAGAACTCGTGCGTCGTTAACACATGCGCCCAAGTGGGAGCGAACACGGTTGGGGAGGGGGACGGCTCCCTGTCTTCGTTGACATTTGTCTCTTTTGGTAATTGGTGGCTTTTCCTGCCGTAGTCGGGAGCGGAGTGCGGAGCGGGGGGCCCCAGAGGTCTCGGTAAACATGCTGTGGGCACAGAAAGCCGGTGCTCCCCCGTGTTCCGGCAGTCATTTACATACTTTGAATGAAAAGTCATTTGCGCCTGCAAAATTGTTATTGCTGGAACAAATTTAAATACTAGTCATATGGAAATTTGAAATAAAGTCATATTAAATTTTGATGCTCAGATCAATATTGTGGAGGCCAGGTAATTAAAGTGGGTTTGTTTATTTGGCTCCTTATAAATAAAAAGGGCTTAATACAGACTAATTACACAGAATCTTTCGTCTACGGCAGGGTAACAATGGCAGCGATTTAAAGTGATATTAAATGAGAATTAATAAAGGAATATTGAGTCACTTTGACTGCTAAGCTGTGAAACGATGCCTCCTCTCAATTTAGCTTTCTATCTTGAGCATCACGATTGATAAACAAGGAATTTTTGTAAAGATAATCTATAACGGTATTCGATGGCAATATTTAATTAATAACACCCAGATTTGTGATTTTTCTGTTGTTCTGAAACAGGTCAGAGAAGCCCGCTTTCACTGTGGGAGCTCGTGGGCCGGCACGGGGGGCCCGTGTCGCCCCTTGCCCAATGGGCGCGTCATCCGTGGGGGGGTCAGGGGGTGCGGCGTGCTGACTTCATCCGACTTATGAGAGGGAACCTGGAAGCTCAGACCTGGCTGGCGGAAAGGCCGGCAGTCACCTCGGAGGGAGCACTGTGCCCACGTTTACCTCCTCGGGAGCACGCACAGGTGTGTTTCCTGGGGGAGTATCACCTGAGAGAAATCTGAACGGTGGTGTAGGGTAACGCCCACGATGAGAACGGACCTCGGAGCAATGTCTTCACTGCAGGGCTGAAGCCCCTTCCGCCTCAAATGTAATAAGACGAGGCCTTGCTTCATTCCCGCCTCCAGACGTCTCAGCAGCCCAGGCCCAGGGGCCGCGCGAGCGCCTCCGGGTGGGCCGGGCACGCCGGGCTGCTCGTGGCCTTGTCTCTGCAGAGCAGCGTGTCCTGTCTGCGTCAGCACGCCGGCCCTTCTAAGGGGCCTGCCGAAGGTCGCGACCTCACACTGAGCACCCTTTTTATATATATTATAAATCGCCGGAATCGTTCATTAATTTCCGCCTTCGAAAGGCCATGTCAGACCTCTAAAGGCGTTCACAATGGCTGCGTCCCCCGGACAGCTCCTCACCATGGTCCAGTGCGGCTTTCTGATGAAATTGCAGGTGCAGGGAAATGCAGAATTAGAAATGTATCTGAGGCCGCAGTGCTCGTGGAGCTGGAGCTTTGTTGATGACAGGACAATTCCAGTTTTGACAGTTTAATTTACTGTTGCCAGTGGACAAGAGCGAGAGGAGAACGCGGGGTGAGCCCCCTGCCCCCTCGGACGGCGCTTCGCGCGCGGGGCTGCAGAACCTCGGCTCCCTCCACCTGTCGGGCTCAAATGAGAAGGTTTTCAGCTGGGAAAATGGAATATATCAGTGCGTGTAATATTGCCTGACCTCATAAAACAAAAGGGAATATTGCGGATTCTGACAGCCATTATGAATCTCGTATCAGCTTCCAGCGCGACTTGGAGCCGAGGTGTAGCACATGTTTATAATAGAAAAGAAACAGGGTTGCCACGTTGACTTGCAGCAGGGAGCAAAAAATGACTTGTCAGTAATTCGTTCTCAGATGTTAAAGAGGCTGTTGAATTTACTAGTGTGTACACAGAAGAATGTTTAGCCCGGAGCGGAGCGCGGAAATGCTCTCTGCGCAGAGGGTCTGCCGAGGGTGGCCGTGGCGCCCGCTCGTGACGGGACGCGGTCCGCGGCCGGCTGTGTCGTGGGGCCAGCTTTCTCGTTACCAGATGTGCCGACCCTTTTTACTCATCCATTGCGAACCGTATAAATTATAAGGCTGCTAAAGCAAACACCGTCGTCCTGAAATTACGAGAATTGTTTGAACTGAGCGTATTCTGTTGGAAAACCGGTGTACTGAGGCATGGCTTTTTATCTTACGCTTAAAAAGTTGGCATGAAAATAAGCCGTAATCTCTCTGCATATAATTATATGCTCCCCAATTTAGTTTTTCTGCTTAATAGGCTGTTCGTTCACCTTGCCTATTTATTGCACAAAAAACGTTCGTGAGTACAATAATCATCTCACCTGTTTTCGGTCATTTCTGTGCTCGTGGGGGAGGGTTTGGAGTGAGGATGCGGACGGCGTTTAAGCCAGGAGGAGCGAGATGCGTGTCCATCCCTGTGCCGAGTGCCGTTCTCTGCGACCTCTCGTCCTCTCTGGCGTGATGCGGACTCCGGATTGCCCCCCGTGCGTGTTTAGGAGGTGTAACCATCGACCTAGCTGAAATAAAGCGTGCTTAAGTACCGTACACGTCCCCTTGGAGGCCTGCTGCTGTGTCATCAGCCAGTGGCAGCAGGAAGACGAGGTCCCCTCTGCACTCCGCAGCCCGTGGGGCTGTCCCGGGCTGCGCGGCTTTGGGCGATTGCGGGGCGGGGCTGTGTGTGTGACAGCGCCAAGGACACGGCTGGCAGAGGTTCAGGGAGGCAGGGGACGGGTTTGGTTCAGAGAAAGGGGTGATCTGAAGACTCGGGCGATGGGGTCCAGCTGCTCCGGGGGCGATGGCCGCTTCTCTCCAAACCCTCGGGCCAGAGGATGGCGCGTCGCAGCCCAGGGCGCGTCAGGCTCCTCCTGAAGCTGGTACTTCATTCGGTGTTCACGTGGCAGCCACCAGCCGGAGCCAGGACAAGTGGGATCAGGTCCGTCCCCACCCCGGACGCTGCCCGAGGGGGCCGCCTTGACCGAGCAGGGCCACTGAGTGTGGTGCGGAGTGTCAGGAAAGTGTGGGAGGGAGGCCGCCCGGGGGACGTGCCCCAGCGGTGGCCGGCAGGATGGCGGGCGGCGGAGGCCACGTCTGAGCGTGGCTTTAGGATGAAGGCCCCGAAGCTTGGCCACGAGAGGAAGGACAGAGACAGTATGACAGACAGTCGCTTGGGTTGTTTTAGAATATGTTCTGATGCGTTTACATATCCCAGTTAGGGACGTCGTGCAGTGTGTGTGCGAATTAGAATTTTCAAAGACTTAGAATACGTGAAAGTCTTTTTAACGTTAGAACATACCCATTATTGCTCAAGACAGTGTGCTCTCGTGATAATGTCACTTAATCTTGTTACACAGCACCCTCATCGCGTCAAAGCTGGAGGTCTTAAAACGCTCGCAGGGCCCTGTGCCCCGAGTCCCCCTGCGGCCCTCCCCGCACCGGTGTCCCCCAGTTCCCGCTGCCCCGCACCGGGCACACTGCACCCCAGGCCCCGGCACCCCGTTCCCTCTGCCGGGAACGCTCGCCCATGCGCCATCCACGCGGGGCCCCCCGTTTCCTGCGGCCCCTGCCACACGCAGAGATGACCCCCTCCCCCATGACGGCGTCCCAGGCTGCCTTTCCGTGCCTCCCTCCCCCTTCTTTACCACGCAGAGCGAGCTGGGCGCCGTGGCTCGAGGCTGGCCGCACAGCACGTTGTAGACATGCTCTGGACCGTGGCCGTGGCGCTCTGTGTGTGGCCACTTCCCACGACAGCACCAAGTCTGGAGCCACTGTTATACTCCACGTGGTCCTGGTCGGATCCCCAGGAACCCCCTTTGACACCCCTCGGTCCCACGCCGAGTTACAGCGGAGTTCAGACGCAGAGCTGCGGACCCCGAGGGCCGGTCTGTGTAAAACGTGGCCGTCAGGTTGCTTTTCGTCCCCATGCGCACTGGGGTCGGCATCCATGCCACAGGCGATTGTGATATTGAGGCAAAGGGAGTTCGGAACCAGCCAGGGCCTTCCGGTGTGTTCCGGAAGATTCATGTGGAAATGAACCTTCTTTAATGTCCTGGGTCCAGCAGAGAAGAGAAACCCCTGAGGGCTGGCATGCAGCATGAAGCCAGGACGGCCTTCGAGGGACTCAGGTAGATACAGGTGCACTTCGCCACCTGATGACTCAAAAGAGACAGGCGGCTTTCGGGTCCCGTTTTCCCTGGTGACTCTGACACGGCCCGTGTGGCCGGGCTTGTGGCCAGGCATGAGTTCGCTTGGGCCCTGTCCCCAAAGACGCACCCCTGTCTTAGCATTTCTGGAGTTGGGGGGCAGGAGTGAGCCTGTGCCTGGGAGAAGGCTGGGGCCCCACCCCCAAGTCACGCCATGTCATGAAAACTCCCCACATTGTGAAAGTGTGTTTTGTCTCAATACTGTGTCTTTTCTGTTCATCTCATAGCGTATCTGTGTTTCTTCTAATAGAAAAGGACCACAGCGTTTACCCTTACGTTACTTCACGCCCCGCCCCCACTAGGCACACGCCGCTCTTCACGTGGACCTGGAGCTGCAGACCGATGCCTCACGTGTCTGTGGCTTTGTCGGGCCCCTGCCCCCGTCACTCACATCACGAGGTCCCTAGGGCAGAGGGGACGTGCAGGCTGCGACCGGAGCTCCCGCCGGACCAGTGGGAGGGGACACAGAGCCGACAGGAGCAGTCAGTGTCCCCTGTGTGGCTCTTAATTCTTACCGAAGACGTGGAGCTTTTTAAATTGTGGTAAAATACACATCGTGTAAAATTGATCCTAACGACTTCGCAGTGCACAGCTGAGCGGCAGCAGGCACACCCACACTGGTGCACCCGTGACCGTCACCTCTAGAACGTTCCATCTTCTCAGCGGGAACTCTGTCCCCACCAAACAGCCATTCCCATGACCCCCCCAGCCGAGCACTGCACCACCCCCACCGCCTCTGCCTCCTGTGCGTGCATCCTGTAAGTGGGGTCACACAGTGCTCATCCTTCTGCCTCTGGCTTATTGCACTCAGTATGATGTCCCCCAGCCCCTTCCATGTTGTCACCTGTACCAGCTTCCCTCCGTTATCAGGCTGGAGAACAGTGTCTTTTGTAATGAGTATTTTCTGGGAGGGGGACACAGCTTCGCCGTGCTCGTGTGCACCAAGCGTGGTCAGCCGAGGACCCACGTACGATGCTGGTCCTTGCCGGCAGCGTCTCGGAGCCCCAAGCCCTTTCTGCCATCGGACGCGGGAGGCCCCCACCCCCGTCTCCCGGGGCTGGCGGTGGCTTCCTCGGGCACTGTCACGGACCCTCACCCGCACACAGCGTCTAGTCTTTCTCCTCCGGGTCAGCGGCCCCGACAGCGTCTGTTTCTTTGGCAGCCGTTCCAGCCCGCTCTGTCTTGTCATTTTAGAGCTCGGTATCCGTGGCTCTGCGGGGAGCATCGGGGGCGGGGTGGACCGTTACACTTGGTCTTTGACCTCGATGCTGCCCGTGAGCAGTGAAGGATAACTTTTGACGAGCCGTGTCAGATGTGACAGGCAATCTAGTTGGGTTGAGTGGAAATGTGCTGTACAAGTCTGAAGCCTTGGTTGGGGGCATTTTTCTGGTGTTCGATGCATTTAAATTGACACCAGCCTTCAGCGTGTTGCTCATTCCGGGCCGACACTGGCGGCTCGTGTCTCCAGCATGTGAGCAGAAGCAGTCTGTGTTCCTAGCCCCGTTTACGCTCCCGGCCCCCTCCTCCGTGCTCCCCATTTACACTCCTGCCCCCCCCCAGCTACCCCCCAGCCCCGTTGTCGCTCCCAGCCCCCGTGTTCCCCACCCCCCACCTCCGTTGTGAACCCTCCTTTCTCAGGGAATTGTTTTGCTTGGAGCTGAGGCTTGCGGGCGCGTGCATGAAGCGGGACGGCCGGGCGTGGTCCTGCGCTGCCCGTGCCTGGTGTGGCCGCCGCGTCCATCCCCATGCAGAGCGAGGCGCCCGTCTGGCACTAGGCGCAAGGCGCTTCACACATTCCTAGGAGCGAGGCATGTCGTCTGCAGTCGTGGGGGCACAGCCTCGGGCTGGCAGGGCAGCGCAGGACGGCCAGGCGTGGTCCTGCGCCGCCCACACCTGGTGTGGCTGCCGCATCCGTCCCCATGCAGAGCGAGGCGCCCGTCTGGTGCTGTCACCCTAGGCGCAAGGCGCGTCACACATTCCTAGGAGTGAGGCATGTCCACAGTCGTGGGGGCACAGCCTCGAGCTGGCAGGGCACCGGCTGGCCCCTGGCATGTCCGAAATGCCAGTCGGGATCAGGGCTGCGGCCTGCACATTGTAGCCACTCAGGGAACGTTGGTTCGGTGGCGTTTGTAACGTCCACCGGCTGCTCCTCCTGCGCAGACATTGACTGGACGATGGGCCTGAGCCCCCCATGCTAACTGCAGAGCAGCCTGCCACCCGCCTGCAGACCAGAGCTTCTCAACGCTCACCAGCAGGAGCTCCCGGTGCACCCCGGTCACCCTGTCCCACAGCCAGGGCCCCTGCTCTTCCGGTGCTTCTGTGCCCAGGCCCTTCACACTTCCGTCCGCTGAGCTTACAGCCGGGGCCTCAGTACACGATGGGCATCTAGCATGAGGCCCAGGCCACCTTCTTCGCCACAGTGCTGTGCTGCTTGAGGACAGATACCAGCCCCACCCAGACACCCAGACAGGCCCCGGCCCCGCCCTGCGTAGTCCCGTGAGGCCAGGCTGCACGCACAGCACGGCCCGGCCTGCGGAAGCTTCCAGAACGTGAGGCGTGTTCCGCAAAGGGCCGGGACAGGCCAGGCTGAAGCCAAGCACAATTTTCTCCAGAAGGAAACGGTACAGTGGACAGTCACCAACTGTCCCCACCCCTCGCGATGACATCCAACCTCGCTTCCAGCAAATCGATTTAAAAAGCCGAGATACGGGCATGCACGTCCCTCCCCACCCCCAGAGCCGGGCTGGAGGCGGGAGGGCAGCGAGCCCACCCTGGCCCCGGGCCCGCGGGCAGCTCCGCGGCCCACCGGCCAGCGCCTGTCAGCCTGCGCGTGCAGCCGCGTTTCCTTCCCTTCGCCCCCAGCCTCTCTCCCCTCCCGGGGTGTGGTTCCCGTGGACAGGACCTGGCCGTCCAGTTATCCACCTTTACTCTAAGTGCGACGCTGGCCCCGCTCACCGGCGTGGACACGTTCAGCCCACCATCTTGCTGATCGCTTTCTGTTCATGCCATTCTGTCTGTTTCTTTTTTCTTGATTCCGCGCCTCAATGGCGTGCATTGTGTGATTCCATTTTGTCGCCGTGGTTCCTTACTGGCTTTACCCTTTCGTACGTAGTTGGTCTAGCACAGCGCTGTCCGTTGGACCTTGCGGCACCGACGGGCCGTCCACACTGCCCCGTCGAGGATGGTGAGCGCCGGGCAGAGGGCTGGTGCGACTGGGGGACGGGGTGCCGAGCAGCACAAGCAGCCGCGGGGCGGGTCGCTCCTGCATCGGACGTGTGGCTGTCGGGTTTACGATACGCACCTTTCATGTCTCGGGGTCCGCTTTCAGAGTGGTGTTCCGTGCCTCCACGTGTAACGTAAGGACTTCACGACAGTAAACTTCCACTTGTCCCTTACTGTCCTTCGAACATCTGTTATGGATTTTGCTTGTACACGCTATAAACTCCAAAGTAAAGTGTTGCTGTTTTTGCTTTAAGCAATCAGTTGCTTAGAAATAGTAATTTAGAATAGCAATTCAACATGAACGTGTCCTTTTTTACCTATTTTGATGGTCTCAATATATGGGAAGACCACAGCAGGGGTTTAAGTGACGTCGTCAGACAGGCGGATGCTTTGTGGGCTGTGACTTGGGGTTGGGGCGGAGAATCTTGGGAGCGGAAGGCCAGCGAGGAAGGCTGCTGAAACGGAGCAGGTAGACGTGAAGGCGACAAGGGGTCCAACTTGGGATCTCTTTGGAAGTGCGACACTCCCGTGTCTAGTGGGAGGGACACGTGAAATGGATCTTGGAGGTCTGAATGGTGTTCCCACGTCCTCATCCTGTTTCCCGTTTGCTTATCAAAAAGAGTTGTGGACGTTAAAAATTCATACCCGTGTGCATCACGCTAATTAGAAAATGTCGATTCCCTTAATTTTGTGAATCATCTCACCTGTAAACGGAGCTGTCTGTCACTTAGAAGTTGTGATCTAAGAGGGCACGCCAAAAGGCAGTATAGACGGGATTATTTTTGAGTCATTGTATCCTTTCTCCATTTAAAGAGTCCTGATCGAGTGTTCGTGTATGGAGTCCTGATCGTGACGTGTGTGAGGCGCGGCTGAGTGGGACGTGCGGTAGGGCCCGTGGTTTGTCGCGTAGACGCTCGATTCTGCGTGTCCGTTCTTGGGTTTGCGTAATTGTAGGTCACAGTAGAGTGCGATGCCAGTTTCCCAGTGTGCTCGTTGTGTTTTTTTAAATAAAGATTGTTTAGCAAGTTGGAGCAACGTGTGGGCGGGGTGCACAGCCCTCCGCATTTCCATGGAGACCGTGCAGCTTCAAGGTGCAGCTCGCGGGGTCCGTGCCACCTCGACCCCGGACTCCGAGGTCCTCAAGGCATTAGAGTTTTCTCAGCTTTGCTGCAGATTTTACCATGTTTTGCTTTTAAACAGAGACAGTTCCACAGAGAAAGCTCTAGAAATCATTCTTAGCTTGCGTATGTTAATCTCAATTTTGACATGCAGATTGTTCGCCTGGAAGTTAAGTGATGGTCTTGTGAACTGTCAGCCATGGAGCCGGACGCTTTCTGGTTTGCACTGTATCTATCGACTGCCGTGCAGACGTGTCACGTCCGTCCTTGACTGAACCCGTGTGCCCTTACGTAGGTGAGCTCGGTGCAGAAGTACATGGGGCTGCAGTGACTGCCGGGGGGGCGGGTCTGCTCCTAATCGCCGATGTCGGACAGTCGCTTTATGTTCGACGTCCAGTAGCATCGTCCAGCCTTCTTCCTCTTCTCTCTTGTGCCTGTTTACGGCCGTTTCGGCCGCGTCTAAGTGAGACTTGCTGCTGTCTCGCTAGGAGCGTGGCTGAAGTGGAAACGTGGGCTCGTGAGCGAGCGTGATGCCGGCTCTTCCATAAGTGGCTTATTTTTCAGGACAGGCACAGTGTCAGGACTTGGTGCTGACATGGCCTAAATGAGGTTTGAGTCGCTCAGGTTTTCACAGTCGGGGGGCCCGCGGGAGGCGGCGACGGGCCGAGAGAGGTACCCATCATTTCACCTTCCCTCACCGCGAGCCTGAAATTATCCGGAGGATGAAGAGGAAGGTGTGACGTACTGGAGCACGCTTGTCCAGCGACTTGCTCTTTGCACGGAGATGCGAGATGACGCGTCGGC
>NW_006436291.1:1781529-1795442 GCF_000325575.1 Pteropus alecto | reverse complement strand
CGATCAATAAAATAATCCACGTTTAATGGCCAAGGCTGCTAAATACCAATTAGCGGGTGAGGCGCTATCCGAAGGTGAAGCCATTTTGTGAATTATTTTATCGCGCGCACGTGCTCACGCGGGGAAAATGGGCAGGTCGCTTCCGACACTGTTCATTAAAGGAAAAATGACTCACTTTGGAAACAGTCGCTTTATGTTGTAAATATTTTAGAGAAGCGCCGCGGTCGGAAGCACGGGTTTGCACGCGTTAGCGGTTCGTGGACGTGGGCGGGCGGAGCCCCGGCAGCCCCCAGCCTTTGGCAGCGACACGGCCGGGAGCACAGCCAGGAGCGGGCCCCGTGCCGCACCTCCCAGCACGTTTCCAGGCACGTGTGCGTTTCTCGACGTCTCCTAGCGGTGGGACCAGCCAGTGTCCCCACTTGTTAGGAACCCGGGGCTCAGCTGGGGTGACGCAGCCCAGGGTTTACCCGCTCCCCCTGGAGGGCAGACCGTGACCTCGAATACGGGTGAGGTGTCCTCCTCTGTTCTCGTCAGCCAGGCAATCGGCCGAAGATGCCACCTGTCCTGCCGCATGTGGCTCGGATCGTGACACGGAGGGACGGAAGACTCCAGGGCAGGGGCGGCTCTGACGCATGTGAACTTCCGGGAATCCGCGCGTCCCACGGTCGTTTGCAGCCGCGACGGTTTGCGTGCGCGGCCTTGTAATTTTCGAGACTAGAAGAGAAACACGTTCAGTGCTGAAAAGAACCTATAAAGGTAAAATCATTCACGTTCCCACGACAGACAGAACTGACACGTTGTCGGTCACGCTGGCTTTTCTCATACACACAGCGCACAGACCAACGAAACGTGGACCACGCTGCGTCCATTCGCACGCGACCCGCCTTTCCACGCAGCAGCGCGCGTGCCGCCCGTACCGTTACTCCTCCCGGATGCGTAGCAGCTCGTCTTACGCACGAATCACAGTTTACTTAACATGACTTAACACCCTGTGACTAGTTATTTAGTCATCTTCGTTTCCAGCCGTGCCAGATTCTACTGCGGTGCCGACGCTGTCCTCGAAGTTAATGGCCTGCGGGTCGCTTCCTCGTCGATAAAGCGCTTTCTGGTGTCGGATCTCATTTGATTGGCAGTTAACCCCATGAGGTAGGCAGGCCACTGTGTCACACATGAAGACAGGGAGGCGCAGAAAGATTAAAGTGAGCGCTTGAAAACGTCACCCCTCGGGGCAGCACGAAAGCAGATGCCAGCGGGATCGGGAGCTCGTGTGATGAAGACCAAGCTGGTTCCGCCCCGCCTCTCGCCAGTCCTCCTGCTTGACTGACAGGTGCCTGAGCGCGGGACGTGCTCCGGGCGCTGCTGGGCCCCGGCAAGCGGACGCAGCCCGTGCCCCGTGCCACGAGGAGGCCGGCGGGCAGTTGGCGTCCGGAGCGTTGGTGCACGTGTGTGGGGTCACAGGCGAGGGGTCACAGGCGAGGGTTCCCTCCCAGCCACAGTGCAGAACGGGTTCGAAGGGTCGCCTTTGTTCTGGGGGTGATGATTTTAAAGGTCAAGTGGAGGCTGTTCACATTCAATGACAAGTGAGTCCGCGGCTCGGGCTGCTCAGAGGACTGACTGTCACCAATATTTTTAGAAACAACAGGATAAGTTAAGTCAAGGGTAAAGTATTGAAATATATCCTTTGAAAATAACCGCTTTGTATCTCTCGTATCGGAAAATATTTTCTGAACAAAATGTTATGTAAATGAAGACAAAATGCTTTTTTTCACCCTTCAATTAGGAAAAAAAATGTAAATAAAAACATGCTGTGCTTTTAAGGGCTGCCGGAACCTGCTGTATTTTCATATGATGCTGCTGGTGCAGTGAATCGATACTGATCTTGTGACCTTACGCATTCAGACCTAAAAACGTTAAAACCCTCTGATTCAGGAATCGCACTTGGAGGTGTGTTTTCTGCGGAAAATACAAAATAAAGAAAACTGTATATATTGCACCGTCAGTTGTCATAGTGAAAAATGGAAACAAACCTCTAAATGTCCAACAATCGTGACATCGTTTAGACAACAACACCACATCTGTCTCCCAAACACAGCCTGCGACTAAGCGCCTCTGAAGCTGAGTCATCACGGACAAACGCCAAGTTAGACGAGGAGGCGAAGGCAGATGGCTGTGTGCGCTGCCGTTACAGCTGTGCCACGCGAGGGTGCTCCAGGGGACAGCGTCAGGTGGCCGCGGCGGCCGTCTTAGGGGTGAAGGTCCTTGTCTGTATTTAAAGTGTTTTTGTGATGCAGTTAGATTGTTAAGACTAATGACTTCATTTTATTAAAATGACGTGCTTCTCTTAAAAATGCAAGCAATACAAGAAAGCCGCAGAAAACGTGACAAATCACCCCTCGTGCCCCAGCTCCAAAAATAATCAGTGCTGATATTTGCTGAACATCCCTCTCAAAATCAACCTTTAACTATGTGAAAGAGAGCCACAGCTACACAGATATTAAAGGGCGAATGATTTTACACTAAAATGGGTTTATCTGATGCAGAGTCGCCAGTATCTCTCATAAGGAACCTGATATTAACTGGCGCTTCGCCACCCACAGTCTGCCTGGGCTGCTCTGCCTGGGGCAGGGGACGGCAGCCAGCACCCTCGGTAAGTGAGGGACATGGCCGTGTCCCAGCGGAGCCTTCCTACTCCTCCTCCTCTGCTTAGATCTATGTCCCCCGGTGTCATCTCCGTCGACTTGAGGACCCCTGGTGTTTCTCGGGGGCCGTCTGCTGGGGTCGGGGCGGCGCTCGGAGCCTCTGTGCCACCCCTGGGGGCTGAAGGCTCTTTACCTGGGCGTGCTGCTCGGACTGACAGGTTTTGCCTTCACAGGCTGTGTGCCTCGTTT
Organism: Pteropus alecto; assembly: GCF_000325575.1. Taxonomy (NCBI): domain Eukaryota; kingdom Metazoa; phylum Chordata; class Mammalia; order Chiroptera; family Pteropodidae; genus Pteropus; species Pteropus alecto. The sequence continues at coordinate 1,792,554 of NW_006436291.1, read as the reverse complement.
CCAGCAAGAACTCTGTCACCCTTTTTGTCACCCTGTGTGACGTGTCTTGTTCCTCTGGCTACTCGTAAGGCACTTTCTCAATGTTTTTGAGCAACTGGGTTGTGATGAGTCTTGGTGTAGTTGTCTCCATGTTTCTAGTGGTTGTTTCCATTGACCATCTCGGGTCTGTGCATTCATAGTTTGCGTCAAATTTGGGGGGAATATGTTGGCCATTATGTTTTCAGATTTTTTTTATCTTTTCCTTTCTATCAGAAACTTCCATTACACAGATATGAAGTTTCTTGGCATTGTCCCCCAGCTCACACATGCTCCGTAAGTTCTTCTGTTCTTCGTTTTGGGGAGCGTCTGTAGATATGTATTCAGGTTCACTGATCTGATCTTCTGAAGTGTCTAATTTGCTATTATTCCATCCAGCGTATTTTTCATTCTAGATTTTGTAATTTTCATCCCTAGCAGATCCATTTGCCTTTTTTTTTTCCCAGAAATTTTTAAATTCTCCTTTTTGAACTCTGAAAAACAATACTTTATCGAATTGTAACATCCGAGCTAGTTCTGGGTTATTTTCTCATGGTTTTATCTTATCCTAATGTCATTTTTTATTGTTATTTTGCATGCCCAGTAATCTTCTGTTGGATGCCTGGAATGGTGAATTTTACTTTGTCGGACACAGGATATTTTTGCATTCTAACGAATATTCTTGAGTTTAATCTGAGATGCAGGTAGTTTTCTTGAAACACCGTGATTCGTTTGGGTCTCGCATTTAAGATTCGTTAAGCAACCGAGTGGTGTTCATTCGCGGGCTAACCAGCCCCGCTGTGGCCAAGCCCGAGTGCCACAGCGCCCCACGAATCACGAGGCTTTGCAGGCTGGCTTCTGGGGACAGGCACAGCCCCAGTCCCGTCCGAGCATCTTCGCTGTGTGTGTCCTCTTCCCCTGGTCTCTGGCAGTGCCCTCACGTGAAGGCCAGAGGTGCCCTGCCGAGGAGTCGGAGAGCACATGTAGAGAAACCATGATTATGTTCACTTCAGATTCTTCTGCGACAGCACCAGATGTAAGAGAAGACACTGGAGGAGGGTTTCAATGTGTGAACATAGCTTGGAACACAGAATTCCATGTACAGCTCAAACTTTATTTTCTCGTATGCAAGGCCTCAAAAGTTGAACCTATTAATCACAGTAAATGTAAGTGAACTAAACTCAACAATAAAAAAAAAGCAAAGATCGATAAATCGAATATAAATCTATATGCCATTCAGAGACATAGAAAACATTTAAACATTAAAGGTAAATGGATGAAATAAAGCATACTAGGAAGAATCCTAACCAAAAGAAAACTAGAATAGCCATATTTATATGTAAAATGACTCTCAGACAAACCGCATTAGATCTAAGATGCATTTGTAATTAATCTTGCAGAAGGATGTAAGGTCTGTGTCTAGATTTTTTTTTTGGAAAGTGTCCGTTCTTCCAGTTCCATTGCTTGGAAAGCTTATCTTTTCTCCATTGTATTGCCTCTGTTTCTTTGCTAAAGTTCAGTTTATTTATGTGGGTCTATTTCTGGCTCTCTGTTCTGCTTTGCTGATTTATTTCTCTGGGTTTTCTCAGCTGATACCACTCTCTCTGTAGCTGTACAGTAAGTCTCGAAGGTAGATAGTGTTAAGTCTTCCAAACTTGTTCTTTTTGTTCATTAGTTTTATAGTTTTCCTCAAATATATACTGTTACAGTTATGCCTAAGTACTTCTCTTTGGGGGGGGTGCTAATGTCAACGATATTGTTTTTCATTTTCCACTTGTTCATTGCTGGTAATTCGATTGTCTTATATATTCACCTCGTATCCTGCAGCCTTGCTGTAATCACTTATTAGTACGAGGAGTTTTTCTCGGTTATTTTGGGTTTTCTGCATAGATGATTATGTCATCTGTGAACAAAGAGTTTTACATCTGCCTTCCTAACTGACGTACTTTTTACTGCGTTGTCTTATTGCATCAGCTAGCACACTTTCGGTTGTCAGCTGGGAGGAACAGAGGGAGGGATAGTGGCCTTTCTCCTGACTTTAGTGAGAGAATTTCAAGTTTCTCACCATTATGATGTTAGCTGTAAGTTTTTCGTGAATATTCTTTGTCAAATTGAGGAATTTTCTCTCTGTTCTTAGTTTATTGCAAGTTGTTATGAGTCAGTGTTTGATTTTTCATGCTTTCTGTGCATCTGTTAATATGATCCTGGGATTTTTATTTTTTAACCTGTTGATTGATGGGCTGTATTAATTTTCAAATGTTTGACCAGCCTTTCATAACTGGGATAAATCCCACTTGGTTATAGGGTGGTATGATTCTTCCTATGCATTATTGTATGTGATTTGCTAGTATTTTGGTGTGGATTTTTACATCTATGTTCATGAGAAATACTGGTCTATATTTTCTTGTAATGTCTTTGTCCGGTTTTAATATTAGGTTAATGTTGGCCTCATAGAATGAGTTAGGAAGTATTTCCTCTGACTTTATCCTCTGAAAGAGATTGAAAAGTTTCGGTATAATTTCTCCCTTAAATGTTTGATAGACTTCACCATCGAATCCATCTTGGCCTGGTGCTTTCTACTTTGGAAAGTTAGTTACTATTGATTCAATTTCTTTTTTTAAGTTTTTTAAAATTTACAGTTGGCATACACTATGTTGTTTGTTTCAGATGTGTAATATAGTGATTAGGTCTTCATATACCTTACGAAGTGGTCACCCCAGTAAGACTAGTACCTATCTGATATGAATTTCTTTAATAGAGATGGGCCTGTTCAGATTGTTGCTTCTGGTATGAGCTTGGCAGATTGTGTCTTTCAAAGAATCGGTCCATTTCACCTAGGTTATCAAATTTGTGGACATAGCTGTTCATAGTATTCCTTTATCATTTTAATGTCCATGGGATCTGTAGTGATGTCCCATCTTCATTTCTGATACAAGTAATTTGTGTCCTCTCTCATTCTTAGTTGGGTTGGCTAGAGGTTTGTCAGTTATATTAATCTTTACAAAGAACCAGCTCTTAATTTTGTAGATTTTTCTCTGTCGATTTCTGTTCTAATTATTTTCTTCTGCTTACTTGGGTTTTAATTTGTGCCAAATTTTCTAGTTTCCTAAAGTGGAAACTTAAATTACTGCTTTTAGATATGTCGTCTCCTCTAGTATATGCATTCAATGCTATAAATTTCCCTCTACGCACTGCTTTCGCTGCATCCTGTATATTTTGATCAGTCGTGCTTTTATTCAAAATATTTTTTCATTTATCTTGAAATCTCTTCTTTGACCCATGCAGTATTTATAAGTGTGTTGGGTAATCTCCGCATATTTGGGGATTTTCTAGTTTTCTTTCTGTTTCTGATTTCTAGTTTAATTCTATTGTGGTCTGAGAGCTGACATTGTATAACTTCTATTTTAAATCTGTTAAGGTGTGCTTTTTGGCCCCGAATGCAGCCTGTCTTGGTGAATGTTCTGTGGGAGCTTGACAAGAATGTGTATTCTGCTGCTGTTGGATGAAGTAGTCCATAAATGTCAATTATATCCAGTTGATTGATGATGGTGTTGTGTAGAACTATGTCCTTACTGATATTCTGTCTGCTGGATGAATGATGCCTTTTGTGTCTGGATATTTTTGGTTATCATTATGTGTATAAGATTCATTGATATTACTGTATATAGCAGGAGGTTGTTTTTTGTTTATTCTTGAGTAGCATTCCATTATATGAATATAATACATTTTATCGATTCAACTGTTGAAGTTTTGGATTGTTTTCAGTTTCTGGCTATTTCAAATAAAGCTAAAAAAACACTCATACTCTAATCTCTTAGTGGATACAGGCAGTCATTTCTCTTAGGAATAGTCCTAGGAGTGGAATTAGTTTGCCATTGAATAGGTTTGCGTTCAGGTTTAGTAGATATTGCCAATTATTTTCAAAAAAAGAAAGAATATATGAGCAGGATATGAGAATACCATTTTTTCTTGCCAGTATTTGGTATTGTCAGTCTTTTTTGATTTTAGCCATGTTACTGCTATATAGGAGTAGGTCACTGTGCTTTTAATTTGTGTTTTTTACTGATATTGAGCATCTTTTCATGTGCTTATGAACTGTACTTACATCTTCCTTTGGTCCGTTCAAAAATCAGATTGTTTCCTTGTTTAGTTGCAGAGATTTATATGTTCGTGCAGGTCTTATTCACATGTTTATTACCAATATTTCCTTCCAGTACAGGTCTTGCCTTCTACCCTCTCGGTGGTGCCTTTCAAGGAATAGAAGTCCTTAATTTTAATGAAGCCAAATATCAGTCTCCTACGATTGATGAATTTTATGACCTGTCTTTAAACAAAAAAAGACCCCTGCCTCCTCCAAGATGCCACTTCCTTGAAGTTTCTGTGCTGTCTTCCACGATTAGGCGTGTAACCCACGTAAAGTTTACTTTCACGTGTGATGCGACACAGGACATCAAGGTGCCCTTTTTTCCCTCTGTGTTTTTATCCAGTGGTTCCACCAACTTAACCTTTCATTTAACTTGCTTAGGTGCGTTTTTTGTCAAAAGCCGGTCGACCGAACGTGGATGTCTGTTTCTGAATTCTTGTTCTGTTATTCCTACGCCAGTAGCACACCATCATGACTGGCTTCACCCTACAAGTTTGAAACGAGGTACTGTGCATCTTCCAAGTTTGTTCTTTTCTATTATTATGGCTATTCTAGAGCCTGTGAATTTTCATAATTTTTATGATCAACTCGTCAGTAATTAAAACCTCCCCAAAAAAAAGCCTCCTGCAAATTTGGTTGGGATTACATTGACTTTATAGATCATCGGAGGATAATCCAAAATCAGTAATATCTTACAGTTTAACAACACGATGTTTTTTGTCATTTAATTCTTTAATTTCTTTCAACAATATTTTATGGTTTTTAGTGTAGAAATTTTACACATTGGTTATTAAATGTATTCTGAATATATTTTATGTTCTTGTTGCTATCGTAAATGGTCTTATCAATTTTAAATTGTTAGTATACAACGTTATAATTGGTTTTTATATATTAATTTATCAAGTGAGCCTCCTAAATTCATTTGTTGATTTTTTGCACTCTTTTGACTTTTCTATATACGCAACCATTGCATCTGTGTACAATGTCGAATAAAATTGGTAACGTAGACATCTTCGTCTTGTTCATGACTTCAAGGGGAAAGCATTTAATGTTTCACCATTCAGGTTTAATATTTAGCTCTTGAGAGGTTTTTTTTAATCAATATCTTTAATTAGAATAAGGACGGTCCTTTCAGTCTCTAGTTTGCTGAGTTTTCACCATGAATACAAATTGATGAATTTTATCAAATCTTCTGCATTGACTTTTTTTTCTTGGTTATCATAGTGAATTACTTTTTTTAGTGCTAGTCTTCATTTTTTTAATACAAGTCGATCGTGACTTATCAGTTTTATATATTGTGAACTTTGACTTAATATTTTGTTTAGGATTTTGTGTCTGTTACGGGAGTGATTGGCCTGTAATTCTTTTCAATGTATTTTCCAGCTGTGGATGTCAGGAATATACTAGGAACAAGATGGGAAGTGTTTCATCTTTCTCTGTCCTTTGACAGAATCTGCGTCTAATTCGTATTGTTTTAATGTTTGAAAGAATTTGCCTTTGAAGCATCCTGGGCTTGGAGTTTTCTTTCTTGGGAAGGTTTCTAATTGCAGATTCAAATCATTTCACCGACATAGCTATTTACGTTTCCTCTTTCTCCTTGAATCAGTTCCTGTATTTTGCATTGTTCACAGAATTGTTTCATTCCATCTAAGGTGTTTAATTTATTGGCAAAAGCTATTTATAAGATTTTTTCTTTTTAATGTTCGTAGTGTCTGGTTACATGGCCTTTTCATCCTTGAAAAGGGCAACATGTGTTTCTTTCTAGGGAATGGATGGTCTGCTTCCTACTTTACATATTTTACCCTTTTAAAAATTATCTCATTTTTTCTACTTTTATTAGGTTTGATTTATTTTTCCTAGCTACTTAGAAGGAAGCTTCCTGTTTGATCGTTCAACTATCCTTTTTTTCTAATACAATCTTTTAAAGCTATATATTTCCCACTAAATACAGCTTTAGCCGCATCCCACAAGATTTGATATATTGTACTTTTACTGTTATTTGTTTCAAAATAGTTTCAAGATTTCCTCAGTTTCTTCTTTGATCCATGTGTAGTTTCTAATTTATCTTTGGACTATTTCTAGTTTAATTCTCCTGCAATCAGACAACAACAATTCTGTCATTTCGGTCCTTTAAAACTTGTTTAAATTTACTTCACGTTCCAACGCATGTTCTGTCTTGGTAAATGTTCCATGTGTTTGACATCGGTGCATTTCGTAGTTGCTGCATGTGTGCTTTTTGATTTTTCAATGAAGTCAAGTCGAGAAGTTGAATTTCAACCAAGATAAGTACCCTCTCTCTCTCTGATTACTTCTCGCTACCTCTACTTATAACTCCCTCTACCGCATTGACCAGTTCAGAAGGGGCACCTTTGTGACACGCATTTGTTTGCCTGGATTGAATTCGTCAGTCATGTACTAGGCCAGTCACCATTTTAAGGCTAATGGAGGGGGAGACGCTGGAAACTGAATGGTGTTCTTCCTGTCCATCAGGCTAAGGGTTGTCCACAGCAGGCGAATGTGCACTTGGTGGTTGCCGTAGCTTAAAAAAAAAAAAAGCCATCTGCATCAACCCTGCCTTTCTCCAGACCTATAGTGTGGGGGAAAAAAAAAAAAAAACAACAAATAAAAAAAACCCACAGTGTAAGGACTAACAGAGGGCACATTTGCTTCCTTCATACCGAGGGTCACTCTCTATTGATTTAATCTAGATATTTCATGTGTTTGGACATTATTTTGATTGAACGAAAAGCCAGTAAGCACATGAAACTAATAATTCTCGTCTCCCCTTCAGATGGGTCACGATATATAAATAGAAGCGTATTCTTATTTTTTTGCCTTTAAAAATCTTTGAACAGCCTGTCAGGGTTTGCCTGTCTGCTCCTTCGCTGTCCTGTGAGTGACATTAAGACACGGTCCCCTAGGTGCTCGGTCAACCCGTGCAGGCTTTGCTGAGGAAGGGAGGGAAGGCTGGAGGAGGCCGCTTGCCGTGAGTGCGGACTGCTGTGGGTACAAATGGCAGCGTCGCTAACTGGGACGTTTCCCAGGATGACAGTGTCACTCAATAAAATCAACCAGTAAATGTGTGTTTTCTTCTAGAAATATTCGACTCAGGATTCATAACTTTAGGAGGAGAACTCGTGGTCTAGAACAAACATCACGCAACACTGGACATGTTTTATAACCTTTCGGAGCCTGTGGTTTTCATCACCGTTCTCTCTGGAGTGAAGCCTACTTCTCAGGTCCTTTGAGGACTCTGGTGCCTGATGGGAGGTGACGTGAGTCATCGGCACCCTCCCTGACTCGGTGGCTCTCCCAGAGATGTTAGCGTTGTAACTGTCTTACTTGTTGACAGACATACGTGTCGGGATGGGCTGGGTCGAACGACCAGAGCCAGGTATGGCGAGAAGGGCCTTCAGGTGTGTGATGAGCAGACGTCCCTCCTCAGACGTCACCTCCCCACTGCCAGTGAGGTTCCAGTGAGTTTTTGCTACATAAACAAAATTTATCAGATCTCTTGGATCTCAATAAATATCTTCGTATCTGGGCCCAAAGCCAAGCTTTTCCGTGGGACAAAAATTGGCTATGACCGTTTTTTGTTTTTCTGTCCAAAATCAGGCAGAAAAGGAGAAAAAGGGAACAAAGAACAGATGGGCCAGTCGATAAACTAATAAGATGGCATATTCTGACCAGTCACGTCAGTAATCACATGAAACGTAAGCAGTTTACGTGCTTCAGTTATGAAAATAAAATGTGAAATTGCAGGGGAAAGAAATCAAGACCCCAAATATGTGCTGTCTACAAGGGCCCCACTGTAGGAAGATGGAGCTAAGCTCAAAGTGGAAGGAGGGGAACGGATCCCGCGGACGCTAATCCGAGAAACCGGAAGCGGCTGGGGGGGCACGAGGTGAATCTCAGCACAAAGTATAACGAGGCAGAGAGCGAGACGTTACCTAACGGCAGCGTGGGCCAGATGGCTCCACTGGTGAATTCCACCAGCTGTTTACAGGAGAAATGTCAAGTCTACGAAAACTCTTCCAGAAAACACACGAGGAGGAAACACTTTCCAACTCCCCCAAAGATGCCAACATTACCTCGATACCACGACCAGATAAAGGCGTTAAAATTACGGACCAGCTTCTCTCCTAAACACGGATGCAAAAATCCTCAAGAACATTAGCAAATTGAAACCATAAAAAGGATGATGCGACATCACCGAGTTGAGCTTATCTTGGGAATATGAAGCTGTTCAATATTTTAAAACCAATCGATGCACCGTATCGACAGAAAAAATCATCTGTAATCATCTCAGTAGATGCATATAAAGAAATTTCTTAACCTCCTAAAGAAGGCACCTGTGAATACCTTTAACATCCTAGCTAATGAGAGAGTAAATGCTTTACCTCTAGAATCAGGGTCAAAGCAAACAGGCCACTCTGTGACACCTATTAAACTGGAGGTCCTAACCAATTCAGTACATCAAGAAAAAACATTTTAGAAAAGGAAGAAAACTGCCTCTGTAATAGACATGATTGTCTACATACAAAAATCCCAAAAATTTTTCAAAAGAACTACTCAACTGTACTCCTCCATACTAACAGTATTGGAAATTGAAAAACCATAGTTCCATTTACAATAATAAAAGAAATCGACGTCTGCCGATGACATTTTCGGGGAAGGTATGCTGAGAACTACAAAACTAATGGCAGGAAGGGAAGCCTGGGTAATCGGAGAGACACACTGCGTTCTTGGAAGACTGTTCTGCTCATTCTCCCCAAATTGAGCAGCGGGTTTAACTCAATCCCAGTCAAAGTCACAGCAGGACTTTTTGTAGAGATTGGCAAACTGTTCACAAATTTGTATGGAAACGTTCCGGTTTTCCAAGATTTCTGAGACCGTTCCAATGGTCCATCCATCACTGGGGAGCAGATGAGGTAGCTGACATCATGTAGTTCCTTCAAGAAAAAGTAGGAAATTCTGCATTTCACAGACTCTCTCTTAGGTCATATGTCACAAGAAACAATCTTTAAATTTTTCATATTAAGGTATTTTCACCTCTGTGCCAGATAAATCTTTTTTGGGAGGAAAAATCAAGCAAACAGAATGACTCACTGGATTATTTCCTGTCTTTGATTTTTGATATTTAGCTGACAATTATAATCTGTATAATCGAACATCATACAAACTCAGAATTAGCTACCATGTTTTCTCCAAACTTCCTGCATATGGGAGCATTAGAATTCATTTAGTTGGTTTTAGAAACATTCTAGAATTTTAAGATATTTTGCATCTAATATGCTGAAAACATGGAATCTACATAATGTATGCAGCGTAACTAATATGAGAAGCATGTTCAAGGAGCAGCCTGTGGGGTTAATAGAGTTTAATTTGCAAGACAAATGAAGGCTTATTCCCTCCTAGGCACTCTGAACTCCGGCCACTTCTGAAGACTCGTGGGTTCGCAGAGATGGGAGCGGTCATGGGGCAGCACCAGGAGCGGCGGGGAAGACAGCAGGTCCCTTGGAGGGCAGTTTCCGAGTCCAGAGCCCTTTGTTAAAACGCAGCCTCTCCTAGTCCGTGGCTCCCGCACACACCATCATGTGGGGAGGGGTGCGTGAATGGTTTACCCCATGATAAACCGTGGTTACAAAAAAGAAAAATAATCTGAATGCCCCCCCATACTCAGTGGGGCAGTTAAGGAAATCAGAATTTCTATGCTCATGGAAACATTCTGCACTTTTATATGATGGTCCCGGGAATCTTTATAACAAAGGAAGACCGTTGTTATAAACATCCCACCTGAATTTATCTAAAGAAAGTGTAAATGATTAAAAGCAAAATACCAAAAGGAGTATGTAAATAGAGGTCGTTGCTGGCAGGTGGGATGGTGGGTAGTTTGTAACTGCCCAGGGGCGGCCCCAGAGGAGCCAGCAGAGCTGGCCATAGGGTTCTGGCTGGAGACGCACCAGCCCGGCCGGAGCTGCCTGTCCCACTGCCCGGGTGCCGGCAGCATCCCCTAGTCACGTGGCAGCCACAGCTGCCGCTGTGTTTTCACAGCTCCGCAGCCCACACACGCCCTGCTGAGAACCCTGGGCTCCGGGAACCCCCGAAGGTGGCAGGAGCACCAGGTGCGTGGCTCGTGCACCGTCCCGCCTGCGGACCTTGGAGCCCGGCGCTGAGCGATTTCTCTGACGCCGTTTTTATTGACATGGACACGGGGAAGCCTGTAGGAAAACCGATGCCCTGTCTCGGGCTTGTCCCGCCGGTCCCCTGCACCGCACCCCTGGGCTGTGGCAGGGCTTGAGACCCGGGGTGGGTGGTGGGCAGTGTGCGGTGGCAGGAGGCTGGCCTGGGTCGCCGAGAGAGCTACAAGGTAACAGGAAGTTTGAGTCGAGGATAAAATCTGGAGTAAGCAGTTTGGAGAAGTCAGATGTTTAAAACATGAAAAGAAATGGAACTTTGAGTTGTGGAGGGTTTGAGTTTCATGATCTTGATGTGCCAGCGTCTCTCGGGGCTGACGGATCCAGCCGGACGGGTTCAAAGGCAGACAGCCGGGCGGGCGGGCGGAATGCTGAGAAGGGTGATGTCCGTGGGCCCCTCCCGCCCTCCCGAGCAGCGGGGCGCGCACAGGCCCCTGACTGTCCCCTTGGGCAGGAGGGGCCCCGGCGGGCCGACTTCTCCGCACCCCCAGCCACGCCCGCTCGCGTGGGTGCTGACTGCAGGCTGCAGGTGTAATCGCCGTACCCAGGCCGCGCACTCGACTCACACCTCGCTGCACCGGGTGGCACGTCCTTGGCGGACCCGTCTTGGCCACCTGGTTCCGGGCCGGGCGGTGGGACCTGCGTGCGACCCGGCCCAGTCACGGCCCA
>NW_006436291.1:1778074-1781368 GCF_000325575.1 Pteropus alecto | reverse complement strand
AGGCGGTGTCTGGCCCGCCGCACGGTGCCCTGGGGACGACGCGATCCTCCCGGAAGCGGTCACGCCCCGGGGCCTGTGCGAGCGGTGGCCCAGGGTGACCCCTCTCTGCCCCGCTCACAGCCCTCTCCTCCGCTCTGGGCCAGCGACGCTGTCACTTTTCAGCCTGGCGATGGCTGGGAGACGGGCTCTGGCCCGGGTTGGGGACAGCGGGGCCATGGGCGCACTCATCGGTGTGCGCAGCCCCAGGCGGGCCTGGGGCGTCCTCTCTCCCGCGGGGACGGCGGCCTCGTGCGCACCCCGAGGTCCCCGCGCCGGGGGCCCTGCCCCTCCTCTCCTTCCGCGGCCTCGGCCCCTGCGGGATGCTGAGTGCGGCCACCCTGGGTGCGGGACCCGCGTCGGACTCTGTTTGGCAGGTGTCGGCAAAGTCGCGTTGGAACCTTTGGGTGACCCGGCGGTAGGAAGGCAGACAGATGGGGGACTCTGGGGCCCCCCGCATCCGGCTGGACAGCGGTGGGGACAGGGCCTTGGGAACAGAGAGGTAAAGCTGCCGAGGTGTCCCGTGGCCTCACGGAGGGACATTTGAGCTGGCCACGACCTCGACCTGTGGAGCGCTCAGGCCTTCGCCCTGTCCCCTCTGTCGTAAGCGGCCTGTGTGGCGCGCAGACCCGGCCTTCTGGTTGTGAAGGACGAAACCAGATGAGGGACGTTCCGCCCCGACCGGGCGCACCTGAGTCATGGCGGCCACTCCGTAAAGGACTGAGGCCTTCCTAGGGGACCACGGGGAGGTGGCCTCAGCCAGAGGCTTCCGTCCTGCTGAGCTGAGGCCCTGGCAGCTGCCAGTGTCACCGCGTCCCCGGACCCGGCGTAGAGCCGCCTCCCAGGGCCCAGCGGGCTGCGTGTGGCCAGAGCTGTCCCCACCCCGCGCGTCGGCATGGACAGCGGTCCGCTCCCCTGGGTCAGCGGTGAGGGCGCCGGCTGCTCCCACCGCACTCACCCGGGGCTGCTGGGGCCGCCCGCTCGCTCCGGAGCGAGTCTCCACGCCCGGTAGCCACACGGAGCCCCGATGGCCCCGGTCCCCGCTCCCGATGGCCCTGATGGATGCTTCGCCTGCCCCCGAGCAGCCCGGGGTGGCGGCGGCTCTCATCAGCCCTGCTCACCCGCCCGGTGTCACAGGCAGCTGAGGACAGATGGACCACCGCATCCAGCAGCAATCGGAGCCCTGTGTGTCCACGGCCACACGGGTGTCCTGTGGACCACAGGAGACGGAGGAGCACGCCAAAGGCCGAGATTAAAGCCAGCGTGGGAACTCGGTGCGCTGTGACTGAACGTGTCCCTCGGACATTAGTCGGGCTTCAGCTGCGTCCCCGCTGAAGGGCTGGTTAGTTTTCAAACGGCGAGATTCCAAATGTTTGAAACAAGGCCGGGTAACGTTGGAACTTGAGACGTAGGACTGGATCAGCAGCCAGCAGATTCCGAACATTCTTTGGCTTAATAGAAAATAACAGCCTATTTTGAACAATAATCTTTGCAAATCCAAGAAGAAAAAACAGTTCATCTCCCGTTATGGAGCCTAATTTGTGTCTGTTCCGTTTAAATAGCTGCAACAGAAATACAAGTGTCTTCAGGTGATTCTGTTCTGCTCTTACCAACAGATGACAATCACGTCTTATGGGTTTTGATTTGACGGAATGGTTCATTTCATCAGCTTTCTAGCAGCCCATTTGATTCAATTTCCCTCTGCAGTGTTTTACTGAAAATGACAAAAATGTTCTTTTACATAAAGCCTGCGAGTCTGTGAAGGAACATAAATGTGCTGTGCTGTTTACATACTAACTTAATTGTAATTTAAATGCCCTTTTCATTCCATAAATATAGCCATGGGCTTTTCATTTCCTTCAAGCCTTCAGCTCACAGAGCAGTTTATATGTAAACTGGAGTCAGTTGCTTCATAAAGTGAATTTCTGGAGGAAGTAATATAGTATATATCAAAATCTAGATAGGTAATGGGGAATTGATTGTGACAATACAATATTAGAAACACATCTCCATAATATTTTATTTATTACACTTTCCACCTTTTGCTGTCAAGGGAAAATATTTCATCTTGCACCGCGAACTCCAGTCTGTGGAGATTTTGACCTCAATATTCTCACACAAATGAATATAGTGTGTAAGGTAGCACAATCTTCCCTGTGTAAAATCATGCATAAAAAACAATTCATTTAAAGCATCTAAATGTTTCCAAATTACTGCAGGTAATTTTTATAGTTTAATTCCTCCGAGACACCATTTTAAATGAACCCATAATTCAATTTTCAGACTTTGCATTTCAAATTTTTATGTTGAAAGTAATTTCCTTTCTTGCTTAAGTTGTGCTCAGAACCAGATTCATAAAATGTGTATGATGTATGTCTGTAGAATCAGCGACTGTTAGAAGCTTAATAACAAATATGCAAGAAAGAAATTAAATGATTTTTCTCTTCAGTAGTTCAGTTCAGCGTTGATTTCTAAAAGAAATGATTCTGACTTTGCCGCTAAGTTTTTTTCTCCGCTCTTTTTCTTTTCTTCTCCTGGCGGAGTTCCAAAGGATAAAATTTCCCTCATGTCTGTTTTTGAAAGGTTCGGCATATTTTATTTTCGATCGTTCCTTTGGACTAGAAAGGAAGTTAAGTAATGTGCAGACGAGATCTCACGTCCAGATTTGCTCGGAGATTCTTCGAGGAGTGTCCCCGAAGCTACAGCTTCCTGAAGAGCCTGACATCTTAAATTAATTAAGAGGAGAGTGGACAGCACGCTGCAGCCTTGCTCAGACTAGTTAAAAGCATCCGTGGTCTGGACAGAGGGCGTTCTGAGCACAATGGGAGATGGCACCACAGTTTTCATGCTTGCGAGGTTTCTGTCCTGATGGCTCTCCCCTGCCTTCCCTCGTGGCTGTGGGATTTTTCAAAACCCTTTTCCGTGTCTGGCTTCAACAGAACACTCCAAGTATCCAGTTTTATTAATGTCCAGAAGCGTAAATCACGGCCCCTATTTTGTCATTCCAGTCATTTTAGTCACTAAAGGATTACTTCAAGCGACTGAACCCGCCTGTTATCTGTTTGAGTTTTTGCAGCCAGGTCATCTCAGGGGACCGGGAACAGCTTTCTGCCCCCTTAACTGTGTCGAGTGGATGGCTTTAGCCGGACCGCTTTTTGTGATTGATGTACATTCCTTGTCACTATATCTCTTCCTCGGAACAAGGTGATGCAAACTTAAACTAAAAATGAGGACAGTGCTGAAAGTTTTTAAAATCAG
>NW_006436291.1:1776409-1778029 GCF_000325575.1 Pteropus alecto | reverse complement strand
GTGGGGAGGGTGGGGGCTATTTAAAGAGCCAGACGAGTAGGGAAAATATAATGGTGTCCGTCAGTGGTACGAGGCAGAAGCAGCATTCTGGAGTCAGCAGATGTCAATAGCTAATTCTTTTCTTTATGGAAACTATGAAATGTAATTGGTCACATCAAAGGCACAATTGGAATCCGTACTGAGGGGTCGAATCTATGAAGCTGGAGAGAGAGACCCGGGCTTGCATCACCCAGAGTCGTGAATCTGAAAGGCGTAAATAAAGGAACATTATCAGGCTAAAGTTGCTTTACGTAGTGGGATTTGCATGCCAGAGGCGCGAGCGCGCAGTAACTGATGTGTCATACGACACAGCAGAAGTTACCCAGTGAAGTTGTTAAATGACGTGTTGTATTCATTCTTAAACGGGGCAGATTATTTTATAGGGAGTTTTGCTGACGTTATTGTAGCAATTACAATATCTAAACTATTCATCTTCCCTGCATTCTGCTCGTTCTTTTTTCCCCTTCACATTAATCTTTCTCTTCTTCTGCATCGAGAGTCCCTCTCTCATGTAGATCGGTTTTGCAAACCTGAAAGGGTCTCAGCTGAGAAATATTTTTGATATTAATAATCATCAATTCACGTAAAGAATAAACGCACAGGCACTTGGCTCGCGGCCAGAGCTGATTAAGAGTGTTTGGGGCTCTCAGAGCCTGGTCCGCGAGGCTCACCCCTCACGAGGACCGGTCCCAGGGGTCTTGTGCGGCCGTGATGCAGAGTGTGACCCCGGCTGTGCTTTGGTGCCTCGCATGGACTCATAATTTTGAACCGTAATGCAAACCAGGTGTCACTGCTACTCTGGTGTGTCCCTCTGTAAGCTCTGCCAGCTTTTCATTCATCTCGGTCAAGCCGTTGGGAGCAGGTCCATGTAAGAGTCTGTGACCTAGAGCCACTCACTGGCCAGAGGTGCCCGTCCGACCCCCGGCTTCCGGAGAGGACCGGTTTCTGGGGGCATGGAGGCTGTCCCTCTAGTGTCCCAGGAGGGCCTGGTGCGAGCTGCTGGGCGTGGAGGAGGCCCGGCTCCCATGGGGTGCGGGGCCACGGAGGAAGAGCGCGCGTGCGCAGAGGGACCCCAGCTGCTGGCCGCAGCGTCTGTCTTGGGGCGAGAGCCATGGCTCGCGGTGTAGCAGCCCTGGATGTTGGGGACAGAGCCTGCCCATGTCGCCTCCGACAGTGGCTCTGCTCAGGATAGAAGGCTTCTCCTCGGTGCGGCGCCCCAGGGCGCTGCGGTGGGGTCGTCACCTGTAGCCTTCTCGGATAAACACTGCTAAGGAAGACACCAGTCTCCTGATGCCAGTACTTGTAGGGGTGGCCTTGATGAGGGTAAGAGAACTCGGTCAGCCTTCATCCCCCTGGGTATGAGACACACTGAGTCTCAGGACACCTAGGTGTGCGGGCCGCCCGTCACGCCTGCTGTTGCCTGCCCCGCACGGGCACCTCCTGCCCTGTGTGATGGACTGTGACTGTCCCTAACAGCGCCATGGCCATGGGGCCTGCAGTCCTGTCTGGCTCCATGTTTGGGCAAGGACAGGGCGCGCCAGGGCTGACGTGGCGGTGGGATGGGATCCGGGCCGGGCGGGG
>NW_006436291.1:1770397-1776346 GCF_000325575.1 Pteropus alecto | reverse complement strand
GCATGCGCGCACCCCGCCCCGCCGCGCCCCCTGCACGGCCCCGGCCTGTCCTCTGCTCCCACACGCTGGCTGGTTTTCTCCCCACCGCCTGGACGGCCTCGCTCGCAGTTTGCTCGGCACCCTCCCCTGCAGCCCGACGCAGGAGGGACCGGGCAGGCGGCCCCAGAAGCCATGTCCAGTATGCCCTTCCTCCGAGAGCCACGTCCCCTCCCTGCTTGACCCGCCCTCGGACACTTGCTCTCTGACACCCGCGACGCAGGCGCTGTGACGTGGCGTGTTCGCGGCACCAATTAGGGATGCGGTCCCTCCAGCGTCCCAGGGGACCAGTAAGTTAAAGAGCTGGTGTCAGCGGATTTTATGAAAGGTCATTTGACTCTAGGAACACCCCCTTTTTTTTAAGAAGCGTTCTATAGAAACGTTCAATGGCAAAGTAAGATGTAAAGTATTAAATGGTTTTTACTATAGTGAACAAATTGCCCCTTTTCATGCCATTTACATCCTCATCCGCTACATTTAGCCCGATATATTTGTCTACCTAATTCTCTGCAAACGGAAAGATAGGCCCCGATGTGAACACGCCGGGAGTTGTATGCTAATCATTATAAGCGATGAGCAGAAAAATCGTTACGTGTGGAACTCACATAGGTCAGTTGAATTAGGGAAAAACCGCCATCCCAGCCCGTTTGATTCTGGCTTCCCAGATGTTTTCCATTTAGACTATGGCTTCATGAAAGACAAAATTCGGTCAAAAAAATCGCCGTGCTGAGCGTTAGTTCCACATCTGAGTCCTATGTACTCGTCAAAAAGAAAGGCGGAGGGCTTCTTAATTTCTCATTTCTGAGCCGCACTGACCCCAGAAGGCACTAGATTTCCATTTATAACGTAACAAAAAAATCCCTTATTTAAGTGTCCCCTGGGGACCTTGAAACTTCACGGCCTGTGGCGAGGTGACATCCAGTGGTGACCAGCATCACCTCCCGAATCCAGTGCTGATGATCCGAGGGCTCCTGACGGTGGGACCTGTGAGCATGTGAGCAGTGGGCGGGCCCTTGAGCGTGACCGGCTCAGACCCGCCGCTCTGTCCTCCTTCCCTCGCCAGGGCCCCTGTCCGGCGGCCGCGAAGGCCTCGCCTGCCGACGTCTGGGGCTCTGTGACCTGTCGTCCCTGCTTCGGTCCTAGTGGCCCGTGAGAGGTGACGCTGGAGCTTCAGCAGAGTGGAGACGAGCACTTTGACAGCGGGGTGAGCTGCCTGCCCGTGTGGGTGCCCGAGTGGGTGCCCCAGGTGGCGGCCTGTCCCTGGTAACCCCGAGGGAGGGTGCTTCTGCGCGTGCGCCTTCAGGAGCAGTGCCGAGCGAGCGGGGGGAAGGCTGGTGCCATCAGAATGGGGACCGGGGAGCGAGCCAGGAAGCGCGGGGGCTCGGCCGTGGTGGCCGCTGCTGTCCAGTGTCCTGCAGTGCTGGGAGGTGATTCTGAAGGAGAGCAGCCTGTCTTCCCCCGGGGGCCCCGGGGAGGGTGAGGGGAGGGCGAGCGGGTGCCGGGGCGCCAGCAGGCCTGCGTCCGGGGCCCGAGCGGGAGGGGCACGCTTCCGTCCCCGTGGTCGGAGCCGGCTGCCCTGTGCCTGGTTGCTGGCCCAGGCGCCCCGTCCGCCGCTCCCCGGACGGCCTGAATAGCATCGAGTCCTTCCTGACAAAATGCGCAAAGCTCTGGGACTTGGGACCTGGTAGGGAAATGCTGTCAGCTGCCTTCGAGTGTTTCCCAAACCATGTGCGTGCGCGGGGGCCAGCGGGGGCCTCAGTCACTTCCGGCTGCTGGGACAAAAAGCCACAGACATTTATTTGTCATGGTTCCCAGAGGCTGGGATGGGACGCCCAGGACCACGGAGCCAGCGGATCCTGTGTCTGGTGAGAGCGTCTTCTCCCTGTGTCCTCCCACGGCAGGGGCCGGGGAGCCGGGGTCTCTTGGGGAGCACCAAACCCATTCATGGGGGCTCACCCTCATGACCTTACCACCTCCCTGACGCCCCACCTGCTGACATCGTCACGTTGGGGGTTAGGGTTTCGGCATGTGGGTTTGGGGGGGACCCACGTTCAGTCCTCAGCACTGGGGGTCTGCCGTCCTGCGAGGCGCCCTCCGCAGTGATGTCCAGGGTGATGGCGAGGGGCACTGATCCTGCCCAGATTATTCGGTCATGACGTCCACTGGGAAAGGACAAAAGCGTGAAGTTTATGCGTCCTCCTCTCTGCAGTAGCCTCTCGATGCTGCTCAGCGCCCACAATCCGCTGTCGAGGACTTCGGGTCAGGAACAAATAGTGCTCGACCTGCCGTAGCGTCTGCTCTTTGAAGTTAAGCTTAAAATATTCCGAATTAAAGAGTTCACGGGAGACGCACAGGCCTTAGCACCCTCAGGTCCTGTCCTTTCGTATTGGAAGAAGTCAAGCGTTTCCAGTCCCCTGCCGCCTGGGTGGGTGGCCAGCGTGGCCTCTTGGTTTAGAATACTACAGACTTGTTAATAGCGAACTCACTCTGACACACACCCTGAAACAATTTGATCATTAAGTAGAGTACATGGCTTTTATGGGGAGGCCTGGAACCTTCCACAGATTTCTGGTGAACCTCTGTGCTGAGGTCCTGCTGTGACAGCCCACATGGGAAGCGTGGACGGGCAGAGAGACCCGCTCGCCAAACGCCACATCCGGTCTGACCTCCCCGGTAACCGGAGCTCGGCGCTGGTGGGCAGAGATCCCCTCACCCTCAGAGGCCCTGGGAAAGCTTAGGAAGTTGGTGACACAGCAGGAAGTGCCTGTGAGAAGCAGAAAGGACCAGGGACATGGACCTGAGGATGGAAGGGATGGCCTCAGGCAGGACGGCGGCTGACTTGTCCCAGTCTGCTGGAAGCGTCTGTTTCCACCTCACATCCGGGGTCTTTGGGGTGAGCTGCAGAGGTCAGGTCCGATGAGTGTAAGTGGAGCCAGGGGCGCAGGGGACGGAGAGGGTCCTGTGCAGCGGAGGGGGCGCCTGCGACACCGCCCGTGACACCACCCACGACACCGCCTGTGACACTGCCTGCTCCAGCCCCGCCCCGCGAGCTGGCCCAGAGCAAGGACTGTGCCCACTGGACTCCTGGCCCCTCCGTCTCCAGGAGTACCCTTCATCGTTGACATCTGATGTGGGTGACTTCCCTTTTGACTGGCGCTGAAAGCATTCCATCGCTTCCCGTGCTTTTGTGAGTGTGACTTGCTTAGGCGAAGTGACTGGCATAAACAGACATGGGATGAGCTTGTAAAACACTTTGTAAACCTTTGGAAAGGAGAAAAATATAAATGTAAATCATCTTTAACAGTGAACGCAGGAAGGGAGCTGTTCCTCAAGCAGCTGTGGGTTGTCACTTCGGAAGCAACAGGGAATTCACTTCGGGTGGATTTGGGTTCGGTTGATGCTCACGCTCACTAAATCTTGCAAAAGCACTTTGTAAAAACAGGAGCACGTGCGTTTTCTGGGCGCAAAGGTGCAGTGTCGATGGAGAGGCATTGATTTTGCATTGGGAGTGTGGGCGAGAGGTGACGTTTCTTTTTAGGTGAGCCAGCAACGGGGCAGGCCCAGGCGGGTGGGCGGGGCAGCAGTCACAGCCCTGGTACTGAGGTCACACCACAGAGGGGTCAGTTCTCCCCCAAGACCAGCCCTGGACTGGCCACATCACAGATGCAAACCCTTGGTCTCGGGAACCCAGAGGAGAAGCCAGGGAGGGGGCCGAGGCGCCGCGTGCCCAGCGCCCCTGGGGGGCGGGGGCTCCTGTGGGCTTGAGCAGCCCGGCCGCCTCACACAGGACCTGCACCCGCCCACCGGGACCTGCCGCGGGTCGCTTGTGCGCGTCTCGGTCCACGCACGGGGCAGCAGGGCCCGTGCTCCCCTGTGAGCAACGCGGGCCAGCGTCCCCGAGCACACGGTGGCCCTCCCTCCACCTGACCGGCTCCTCTCAGGCCTGGTCCCTGCCTCCCGGGCCCAGGACACGGTGCTCAGTGTGGCCTTTCTAGGGAGGGGGCTTTCCAGAATGCCTAGACCCCTTTTGAAATCAACCCTGCATTTTATAGAAACGGCTCCCTAACTAGGCCAAAAGAACAGCGAAAGCGGCAACAGTCTCATTCCAAATGACCTAAAATCGACAAAGTTCCGGCGAGTTGCCTGGACCTTTGTGAATTGGGTCAGGGGTTTGTCACCAGTGCCAAGTTCTAAGTGACTGGAGAGGGTCCCAGGGAACACAGCCCCACCTCACCTGGGGACGCACACCGTGTGCCGGGGGCCTGTGTGTCAGCCGCGGCTGCCATGGCTGTCACAGGCCGCCGGCCTGCAGCTCTGGTTCTCCGCACGGTTCCAAGCGCTGCCCCGCGCTCCCTGCCCACCCGCTGCTTCCTCCGAAAGTTCAGCAAGTCACGAGTGGGCCACCTATTCATGAGCAAGTAATGTTTTCTGAAACGTGCCAGAGAGACACCAGCTTTTTGTTTAATAAATACTTAATGAGAACCTACTGTTTTCTGAGGATTAAGAGATTCATCAAATAAAACAGATGAGAACCCAGCCCTGTAGACCCTGACCTTGGCTGGGGTGGAGAGAGAGGAGGTAGGAACAAACAGACAATAGAGATGTACAATGCATTTAAGATGCATTTAATGTGGCATCAGGCGCTGATGAGTCGTGGAGAACCATCAGGCTGGGCTGAGGGAGGGGATGGATGAGTTCCGGGGGCAGGAGGGGCGTTTTGTTTAAGTGGGGACAACAGAGGCCTCACTGAGGAAGACTTTGAGGTCTGGGAAGGAGGAGGCCAGGCCAGCTCCCCCCACAGGGAGGGGAGCCAGTAAGGCCAGTGGGTTCTCAGGCCTGTGGGAGCCTTCACGTGGCACCTAGCTATGTGACCTGCCCTCACGGGCCCCCAGGAACGGGCGCGTCCCACCCTCTGAAGAGGAGCCCCATCTCGATGCAAAGCTGTCACCAGCCCTTCCCTAACTGGCACCTCTGTACTGTTTTCTTTGGCTCGGAACATTCTCGTAAATGTGCACTTGATGTGGTGGTGGAATCGGTCAGCGGCCCCCCCTGCCCTGAAGGTCGTCCACTCTCAGGGGGTCTTGCACAGCCTGCGGCGACCTCCCTGGTTCTGTGAGACTGTCTTGTGATAGCTTTTGCTGCTTTTTTACTTAAAGACCTATTTGTGGGTGCCCCCTCCCTCCCAGGTATGAATTCCAGCCGAGGAACCAAAACGCAGCCCAGGTTTCTGGCTGTCTCTGTCCCGGATGGGTGTGCAGGTGACGTCCGGGAGAGAGGGGCGCCTCGGACCAGCAGGGCAGTGTCACCGCCTGGCGGCGGACACAGCCGTCCACGCCGGGATCAGCCCGCACACGCTGAATGGCAGGTGGCCCTCGGCGCCCGCCCGCTACGCGCCGAGTCCGCCTGCTGCTGTTTCTCAGGGCGGGTGTGAGTCTCGCTCAGGAGGGACGTTGACCCCTGCGTTTGAACCTCTGGCTCGGAACGTCCAGGTCATTCCTGTCGCCGCCGGAGGCTCCGCAGGCCCGAATGCCTGACGCCCGCTTGCAGGGCAGAAGCCTGGCCCGCCCTTGAGAGCAGGAGCCCGCTGGGGCCGCTGGGGCCGCGCGGGGCTCTGACCCGTCCCGGAGCGGGTCCTTCCAGGGAAGTCAGTCTGGTGGCGCGAGGAGCAGTGGGTCCCTCGTTTCTGCGTCATATCATGTGACCCCGATGGGCTTGCCGAGGTCCAGCCGCCGTGCACCCCCTCTCCGGCGCACTCTCCCCGAGCTTGGGAACCTGAACCCCAAGGCGGGCAGTCTCCCCCACAAACCCCTGAGAGCCCCGCAGCGCTTCCCACCGGGGGCTGAGGTCCCCCGTGTACACTTCGGCGCCGCCCGCGGCCCGGCACCCCGAATGTCAGCGCGCGGGGTTCGGACT
>NW_006436291.1:1761253-1769153 GCF_000325575.1 Pteropus alecto | reverse complement strand
CTCGGGGGAGGAGCCGGGGCCCCGCCAGGGCCTCCCCGCGGCCAGCTCGGCTCCCGCCCGCCGGGCACGTGGCCCCTGGTCAGCCGCGGACCCGATTCCGTCTCCCTCCTCCGCTTTGGGTGTCCGCCGTGTGACATCGACGCTTATGCCGAGGTCGTGGCCGCACGTGGGCGGTGTCGGGGAGGACCTCTGCCCCAGCGGGGTGCGCGTCCCTTTCCCGGGGCTGCTGACGCGACACTGTGGATCTTCACTGGCATTTCCTTTCTTTGACTTAAAATTTTTTAAAGTAACACAAGCTTATTGCTTTAAAAATTTAAATGTAAGAGCGTAAAACTGAAATCCTCTCTCCAGGGATGGTCCGTCTGGATCCTCTAGAATAAAGCCTTGCAAATCTGTTTCTATTTTTGTAAACAAACATCCCTAGCCTTACAGACCTTGACCCAACAGTGTACAGTGTTTTCTTTCGTAAGTGGGACTTTAACTTCGTAGTGATTGTCGGTTTTCCATAGCTGCACGTCGTTCCGTATTATTGATTACTGCAGTTTATTAATCCTTCTCCCTTCCTTTGGAAAGTTAGTTGACACACAGCCTCTGTTTTTACAGTTTTCGCGAGCATTCACGTGTGTCTGCATTTCTGCGCCCTTCGCGAGTGTTTCTGTGGAATAAATGTCTGGAAGCTTTGCAGGGTCAAGGGCCGGTGCATTTAAAGTTTTGATGGACGCAGCCCAGACGCCCCGCAACAGGCTGAGCCTGCTCATGGCCGTGAGCAGTGACAACGTGTCCGTTTCCGCTTCTTCACAAACGTGACATTTTTAAATAGCTTTTTATTTTTCAAAAAATTGACATTTCTTTGATAACCGTTGAGGTCATGCATGTTTTTTATATTTCTTAGCCAACTGTGTTTTTCTTCTTCTTTGATGTGTTTATGCACATTCTTCACTTTTCCCCCATTGTTTGTCTTTTTATTTTTAACTTAAGTAACTTTCTAAAGCGTGGCTATTAGTCGTATGTCTGACAAGTGTTAAATATTTTACTCTAGTCTGCAAAGGTGCCTTGGGCATGCTGGAGTTTTAAATTTTTATGGAGTCCCACCTGACAGTCCTTTTATTGGCGCTTCTGAGTTCCGAGTCTTGGCTTTGAAATGTCATCACTGCTGCAGGATTGCAAAGACTATTAGCTTCTGCTTCTGCTGCTTTTATGGTTTGGCGTTAGTGTGTTTAATTTGTCAGTGAATTACTTTCGCATGGTCTGAGATCCCGATTTTCGGCTTTCACACACCACCCCTCCGCAGTGTCTGTCAGCCACCCTCTCAGCTGAAACGTCCGCATGGTTTTATGTCACCTCGCCGTGTGGGGCTCCCCATGACTCCGCTCAGCTCCGCTGCTGCCCGTGCTCAGCCCTGAACCACTCCGAACACATGTAGCTTTCCTGACAGCTTGACACGTGGCAGGATGCATCTTCTTTCAGTGTGATCTTTAAAAATTTACTTGGTGGTGGGGACAGAGGAGGAAGAAGAGTGTACACATGGCCTGGCAGAACAGGGGCGATGTCACCAGAGGGGAGAAAGAATAAGAGCGTGGCTGACATACAGGTGATGGACGGACGGCAAACAGCACAAAGCGAAAGATCAGGTGAGGAGAACAGGTGTTCAAACAGGGTGACCGCCGTGCCCGCTCGCCTGGGACCGAACCGGTCTCGGGACACAGGACTCCAATTTTGAAGTTAGGAAGCCCCAGGTAAAATGGGACACGTTGGTCACCCTCGTTCTCAGCTCTGTAACAGGTACAAAGGTCACCACTAAAACAAAAAATGTGCTTTGTCAGTAAAGAAGATCAAGCGAGTAGAGAAACAGTAAGGTAAGCACAGCAGTGACAACATAAAATAGCAGACGGAGTCGAAGCCACCTTAATAAAAGCACTGGCCCTAACTCACCCGTGCACGCGGGAGGGGTCCAGCTCTGCTGCGCATGAGCAGCGCTGCTTACAGCGATCCCCAGGGAACGAGAGGAAGGGCTGGATGATGGGTACTCAGGCAAATAAAATCGATAGGAGAGCCGGGGCCGTGACCCTGATATCAGACTAAGTAGAAATCAGGCACAAAAAAGCATTGTAGGAGACAAGTAAGGACACTCGAACACCTTCATAATGAAAACAGAAGCCCTGTTGCACAGAAACCAGCTATTAGCAGAAAGCGGGGCACGTGCAAGAAGCAGCAATGTCGACAGAGTGCAACGCGCCGTTGGAGGAGACGGGTCGAGTGCACGCGAGCAGGCGGCGAAGGCACAGGCTGAAGCGCATACCCTGAGCAGAGAACCCATCTTGTTCTCCAGCGTACAAACAGTATTTACAAAAACTTATCAAAAATTAGGCGACAGAGAAAACATAAGTTTTATTCAAATGGTTGTAAACAACACGCTCTGATCTCGCTGCAGTGATACTGGACACTGTTAGCATGGACGAGGCCCTTCCACCTACAGATTTGAGAAGTCACAATTAAAGCTGGGTGACAGCACTAATATAAGCCAACGTTACAGAATTTCCGTGAAGTAGCAATCGCATATCAGACATGTTTAAAGCGACAGAGAATTGACAGCTGTAACCACCAAAATCAACAAATGCGAAAGAAGAAAAATGAATTTTAAACTCAGAAAACTAGAAATAATAGAAAGGAAAGCCCCCAAAAAAGCACAAGAAAGGAAATAATAAAGAGAAAAGCAGAAAAATTAAGTAAAGAAAAAAAAAAACATTAAATCAAAGTCCAGGTTCCTTGGGAAAAAAATAGATAAAATCATTAGCTACTTTACTCAAGAAAATAATGGCTAAAACACAGATATAACAGAATAAGAAATGGCACCAGGGAAATATCAATACAGAAGAAATTTTTAGAAAGCACAGACTAATTTTGCAAATGCATTTGAAAACCTATTTGAAATGCGTAATTAGAAAAAAGTCAGTTTTACCAAAATTAACCTCAGTAGAGAGATAAAGCTTAAATAAACCAATTTACATGGGAGAAATAGAAAACCTTTTTCAAGGAGTTTTCTCGCAAAACAGCACCAGGCCCGGCTGATTTCACAAGGGAATCGTGTGAAACCTTTTGCACAGGTCTCGCTAGTGCCACATAAATTGTTTCAGAGCGTAAAAAATATAAGGAAACTTAACGTATTTTTATGAGACAAGTACAACGTTGAAACCTAAACGGACAAAGGTAGTCCACTCTAATATCCCATGGGAATATCGGGGATATTAATGCAGAAATCCTAAATAATAAACTATTCCAACAATGAAATTCTGACAGTCCCATTAGTGGTGTAATATAACCTGGCAAAGTTGGGTTTATACCCAGGAATGCAAGGTTGGTTTGATATTAGGAAATCTGGTAACCGCGTTGCAGACGAAAATCATAATCATGCAGAGGGGAGGGGAGGAGGAACCAGTGCAAATAACTTCAAACACTTTACGCGATGGCACCATGCTCAGTGGCAGGGGCGACGGCAGGTGCTCGGAAGTTGGCTTTTCATGGTGCTGTGAAGTTACTCTGTGTAGAAGTGAGCAAGTGACTACAGTGTTGGTGTTGGCGGAAACGGTTCTCCCCAGGGAGGGTGGGGGGTGGGGCGGGGTCTGTGGAGCCGAGCTGCCAGCCCGAACGCGGTGTCCCTAGACGACACACCTCCCCCTCTTCCTGCTAGAAAGGCCTGGAGGCAGTGATGCTCCAGTGACAGGGAGCACCCCTCGTCCCCAGTCCTGCTTTCCAACCGTCACCAGCCACTCAAAGGACCCAGTGCCACTTGGAGAAATGCCTGATTCTAGGTTCTAGGACTGGGCCAGGAAGATGCAAATGAGCCTCGAGCAAGATGGCAAGTGACAGCCCCTCCTCCGTGTTAGTCTCACGGCTTTTGTGTCAGTGTGAAATTACTCAAAAGAAAAATTTTAACTAATGGAGAAAATCTGCTTAAATATTCTTGCCCATATAGTCATTCTTTTCTATGATTTTTAGAAACCACTATCCGCTTCCAGTTGTATATGATTCGGAATACGTTGACTGTCGATGAATTGGGCATCACCATGAATTTTATGTTAATTCTGAAAAATTTCTATCTGATATTTTCTATCAGGAACATGCTGCGTTTCGTTTTTTCAGCATTTCCTTTATACCGTTCCAGAAGCTAGTTTTTTGCTCTCGTTTAGAGCTACAGCCCCCGCAGTTGATGGTCCGATGCTGTTTCGTGGCGAAGGCTGTGTACAGCATCTAGATGAGTGTGCGTTCGTTCAGAAGTCCGTTCCCCGCCCCCGTCTGCTCAGCGGCTGGCGGATGAGCCCGTCTCTGAGCTCCCTGCCGTGTCGCTGGTCCCTTCGGCTGCCCTCCTGCCCGTCACGCTGCCCCAGTCACCGCAGCCTCTGCCTGTCGTCACGCCCACTGGGGAGCGCGCCTCCGCGGTCCTGCCACGGCCGCGGCGGCCGAGACCTTCTGGTAGCATACGCATTTTGGTCGGTTCGGCACATCCCAAAGAACTTTTTTTTTAAACCTGCCTTTTTCATTTTAAATTGACATGGGATCTACTCTGTAGACCGGCCGGAAGTGAATTGACATCTTTACAATATTCAGTCATCGAATCTGTGAACACATTATATTCCTTCTTGTATTGAGATTGTCTTTTGCTCGGTAATGATTTATACTTTCTTTCTATACAGAGGTCTCGTACACATTTTGTTGGATCTATTGCTAGTTGTGTGTTTAAATATGTAGAATCTATTGTAAATGACATATTTTTTTAATCGGCAGTGCTTCCTTAACTGTTTGTTGGAATGTAAGTCCAAAGTTTTTTTTTTTCCCCAATAAGGAAATTTAAAAATGATAGGACATTTCAGATTTCCTGTTTTTCTTTAGGTTATTTTTTTAACAACTCATTTCCTTTGAGTAATGGGACTGGCTAGGACCTCCTGTGTCTTGCTAACTAGAGGTGATGAGCATCGATGTCCACATCTCATCCCCGATTTCAGGGAGAATACACTCAGTCTCTGTGTCCTGATCAGAGTAGCTGGATGTTTATCAGTTTTATTCATCTTATCCAAGACCCTACTCCCGGTTTCATTTTTTCCCTCTATTTTCCTGTGTCCTGTTTCATTGATTTCTTCTGTGCTATCAGTCATCACACATACAATTTTATTCGAGTGTGTTCATCACTCGGCATTTGTAAAGTTCCGTCAGCTTCTCCTCTGGATGCTTTAGTTTCAGAATGTCATCACGCTGCAAATTAATCACTTCCAATTAAAGATTAAGTGAAAGCTCCTCAATTGTACATTTAAAAGGATTTTGAAATATGGAAATCTCCTTTGTACTTGCCTTGGGATCCAACAGAAGCTGCTGGAACAGTAATTTATGCTCAGAAAATATACCCACTGCAAATTTGGGTGGAAATTGAGATCTCGAGAAGTGTACAAAGCCGCTTGACATTCCTTATGATTCAAACATTACTTGTCATCAAAGTAACTTTACTGCAGCGCAAGCATAGACGTGCCATTTTGCCTCGTAATCTGGGGTTGAGTTCATTAAGAAACATTATCAAGGCCTTAGCAAAAGCTGATTTCCAGAGATATTTAGTGTTGGATAATAGTGGTTGAAGGCAGTTCTGACTGAGAAAATTTTCAGTATCAACTCTGAACTACAGAAATTGCAATGAGCCTTTACTGGTGGGGAATGAGCCTTTCCAGCTTCGGTTTCTGACAGACTTTCACAAAACCGATGATGGTTAAGTATAGAACAAATGATAACAGTTTTCCAATAACATGATAGATTCATATTTTTTGCAAAGCTTCTGCCAATGGATCGTGCAGCTATTAATGTGAAAATATTCTTGCCACGGTCGTAGTTTCTCTTGATCTCGCTTTCACCATGAGAAACTACAAAGGGGAGAGAAAATTTAAACCCTACCCAAGAAAAAAGGCCGTAATAGAGAGCAGAAATTGGTGAAATTGGAAACAGAAAAACAAAAAGAAAACCAAAGAAACCAGAGCTTCCTCCTTCTGGGAGAGAACCAGCCGTCGGCAGCCGTGGGCCGGGCAGGCAGGCTGGCGGGCGCCCTCCGCTCCCGGGGGGCGTGTGGCCGGGCGGCGTCGCCATGAGCGTTTCCCACGGCCCTCTGCTCTCCGCCGCGTCACGACCTCGTCGTGGGCAGCTCTGGCTCCTGTTTTGGCAGAAGTCGCCGCGTTCCGTGCTCCAGCCCAGGGACACGACGACTCCATCAGCGGCCGGCTGGCCCAGCTCGGCGTTGGCGATGTGCCTCACTGGTCCCTTCCCCGGGAGGTGAACACGGAGCGGTGTCATGGAGACCGCCCCCGGGACCGTGGGGTCACCGAAGGGAGTGTACCCCGGCTCGGAAGTAGGGAGCAGAGCAGACCCGGTGTGGCGGGACCTTCTGCAGAAGCCGGGCTCCCAGTGCTCGGCCGCGACACGCCCGTGACATGGACCGTGGGAGCGGCAGGAAGAGTCGGCTCGGCTGTGCGCCTGGGTCCAGTCTGCAGCGGGGTTACAGTATGATACAAAGCAGCCATTTGATGCTTGTAATCACTTTTAAGCTGCTAAGTTGATTCTTTTAAATGAAGGAAACCTCTCAGAATGACTGCAGGAGTGGTACGTGAGGAAGAAATTTCTCCTCCCCGTGGGA
The DNA here is from genome assembly GCF_000325575.1 of Pteropus alecto. Lineage (NCBI taxonomy): Eukaryota > Metazoa > Chordata > Mammalia > Chiroptera > Pteropodidae > Pteropus > Pteropus alecto. The sequence continues at coordinate 1,762,489 of NW_006436291.1, read as the reverse complement.
ATGTGCCGCTAAGCCGCACCCGTGAAATGCCGGCCTGGAGGGCGGAGCGCGCGTGCCCGTCACGTTTCAGGCACAGAGACCGCATTCGGGACAGCACAGCAGAGCATCGTGCCGGGCAGCAAGCGTGTGTCTTCTGGAAAAAATGAAACACAGCTCATGGAGCCTTCAGAGTCCTTGTTTAAGTCTCCCAGATACTGGTGACCACGTCTTCAGCAGATCAGAGGGCTAACAACCCTTCTTGTTGTTAGCTGACTAGTGACACCCACCGCGGGCACACCTGCTGTCCTGCTGCCTCGGGCGTGGCACTTGGCACGCGCCTCGCCCCGGGGGGGACATGCCTCTGCACCTGAACCCGCTGGGTCCATTTACATGAAATACACGTGTTTAAAAACGATTTTAACGCGCATTTTCTTTTTCGTCTTTATGGCGTTCGTTTATGCCTTTTGTCGTGTGATCTGTGCTTTCGGTTACGCACACAGCGCTCTCTGGATCGACCTCTCTGGATTGACCTGTGCTAAGTTTTCCTCATTTCTAAGGCGACGTCAGATCCGCGGCCGCCTGGCTCCCCGTCAGCCTCCGCACGGCGGAGGACAGCAGCCTCGGGTCAGCGCAGACGGGCGGATGTCATCGCCGTGTGTCTCTGGAGGGGAAGCCACTGCGAGCGGCCGGCCCCCCGAGTGCCACGCACAGCTGGCTGTGAGCAGGAGGGACCACAGGTGACCCGCCGTTGCCCCCGCCCGTCTGCGGGCTGCTGCCTCCCGCCCGTGCCCCTACCCGACAGGCGGCCCTAGCGGAGCGCCCGTGGCCTGGTCACTGCGGCATGGCACACCACCGGGCCCCACCACGAGCCCTGCCCTGCAGCCTCGCCCCCTGGGGGGTGTCTGCGGGCCACTACTGGGGTGCTAGCCGGCTGTGAGGGCACGAAGCTCCCCTGGCGCTGTGGCTGCCCGTCCGATGACAGCAAAGCTGCACGTCCCCTCCCCGTGGTGAGAACGCCCCCCACCTCACGCTGGGCCGGGGGCAGGGGCATCAGGCCGGTGGCCTCCGTGTACGAAGCCGGGGTTTTCACGCCGAGCAGGGGGACAGAGGGCTCAGCTAGGACGGTAGAGACCCGGGGTGCCTCAGGCCCACACCCCGCTCAGCAGAGTGCAGCCTGGCCTCCCTCCCCACGGCCGCCTGCAGACTCCCGCCCCGAGGGCCGAGGTCAGGGCCAGGGCCGCTGCTGGGGTGCAGGGT
>NW_006436291.1:1751148-1761083 GCF_000325575.1 Pteropus alecto | reverse complement strand
CGTAGAAGGGGAGCCCCCTGCCGTGTCCACGGCCCCTCGCCACGGCCGACAGCGCTCGCACGCCGCCGCTGCGGCTGCCCCGGGGGTCACCTGCGTGGGCAGAGCTGCACGCGAAAGCCGACTGTGCTGCGTGCGGCCTCGGCTCCGACGACGCCCTCCCCGCGAGCGCCGGCAGCACACTGCGTCCCCGCCTTCCAGACACGGGGCTTCCGTGGGCGCCGGGGCCTCTCAGGGCCAGCGACCAGACGCGTCCCCTTCGAAGTTCCGTTCTGAGCTTGCGCTCTGCACGCACACACACACGTGCACACATACACGTCCCCACACATGCACACGTGTTCATGCGCACACGCATGGACACAAACACACGCGCTAACACATGCACACACATCTCCCCACATCTCCCCACACATGCACACACATCTCCCCACACATGCACACGTGCTCACACGCACACATGCGCAAACATGCACGGAGACTTGTAGACCGGGGCCAGGAAGGGACGTGCACACACACGCACACACACATGCATGCCCCCCCACACGTACACGCGTGCTCACACGCATGCACACAAACACGCCCACACGTGCGCACACATGCACGCACACGCAAACATGCACACACAAACACGCACGGAGACTTGCAGACCAGGGCCAGGAAGGGGCGTACACACACGCGCACACATGTGCACAAACACACATGCGTGGGGACTTGCAGACCGGGGCCGGGGAGGGGCGTGCTCAGGCCGCACAGCCGGCTCTGGACCGCACGGTGGGTCAGCGAGCGTCCCGACCAGGAAGTGGGCAGATGGCGGGACAGTCGCCTCACCAGAGAGGACAGGCGTCTGGCCACAGGCAAGCACGTGACAGGGAGCGGTACAGCATGACACCCGGGCGGGTGGCCGTTTCTCATGCGCAGCTTTCGTGTGGCCCGGCACGCACACTCCCCGTCACGTGTCCTAGAGCAGTGGAGACACGCGACCACACAAAACGGCACGGGGTGGTCACGGCGGCTGTGTTTGCGGTGGTCCCAAATCAGGACCAGCCAGATTTTTCCAAAGGCGAGTAAGAAACAGCGACTCCCTCCACGCAGCGGGCACGCCCCAGGAGAAGCAGCGAGGTGCGGGCACCGGCGTCCTGCCCAGTGACCCAGTGACCAGTGACCCGCCGGCCCCCAGGCGTCGGCTTCCTGTCACTCTCGAGGCGGTAGCGTGAAGACGACGGCCAGCGTGTCAGTGGTTGTCAGGGACCGTGACGGAGTGTGTGCGGGGACGCCACGCGAATGAGTAAAAGAATCACACGTAAAAGTAAACACACAGTGTTTAAAAACGGAAGTAAATAAAATTTTAAGAAATAAGTTACATAAAACGTGGTGACATCCCAACAAGATCTGTGGTCTAGTTACTGGCATTGCACGAACGTCACCTTCCAGGTTTTGATGACATGGTGTGACTCCCTAAAGGCGCCTGGGGAACGCTGAGTGACAGACGCACGGGACGCTCCCTGCTATGTTTGCAGTTTCCTGTGAATCTCGAGTGAAAAGAAAGGGTTTTTCAACATCTGTTCCCAGTCGATACCAGTTTTAAAAATGAAAGAGCAAACGGTTCAGACGGGGGCGGGGGGCCCAGTTCCGCTGGCTCCGCCACTGTGCCCCCGGAAACCCGGCTTTCACGCGCAGATGTGGGCGCGGGCTGCAGAGCCATTCTCAGCCAAAGGACGGTTTCTCTCCCCGTTCCGGGGAGAAGGGGAGCTCTTGGGCCAGAAGACAGCAGGCCGACGTCGGCGCTGCTCACTGCTGGTCTCTGATCGGCCTCACGCCTGGTGTTCTGATGTGCGCGTGGGCCCAGATGCCACACGGAGCACGTCCGAGGGGACGCTTGGCATCCACGCGCGCCAGCGTGCGGCCGTGCGCAGATGGGGTGCGGGCCACTCCCTGCCGCTGATGGCGTTCGAAGCTCCACTCTTGCCTGCCTCAGCCCGGTACTGACGGCGACGCGTTTCCGCTGGAGGACGCGTCCCCTCGGCGTGTGCGACCCCGGCCTGTGGAAGTGTCCCCGGCACTCGCCGACACTGCGTTCCCTGTCGTGGCAACTTAGGAGGACGGCGGTGCGCGACTCCTGCCAGTCAAGGAGCCTTCCCCGGAAGCCCTCGGCCGGTAATAACCCGCCCCTGTAATTGCTGCGGAGGAGGGAAGCCCTCTGGAGGTTTCGCGTCTAATCATTTATTTATGGATCGTAGGTGGCAGTGTGCAGAGCGCACGCCGGGGTCAGCCTCGTGCTCCAGCCTCCCCCGACGTTTACATGCCGCAGCGCATTTTTTTAACAGTACCTCCCGCCCGCACGGTCACACACGGGCCCGGGCTGGCTGGTGGCGGCCCCACGCCGCATCCCGCGGCCCAGCCACTTCATTACAGATGCCGCGGCCGCGGCCGGTCCCCTCTGTATTGGGGGAAATGTGCATGTTTTCCATCTCATTAATTCAGTCTACATACAATTAATTTCTGCCTATTAATAAGCCCCTCGGTGTCGGTGGCGGCCCTCTGAGCCACTTCACCTAGCGTGGCAGAGCAGCGCGGACTCGCAGACCCCCACGACCGCGTCGCTTGTCGTGTCTGTGGGTTGGGGAGTGGGGGGCGCATATGCCACCGCTGGGAGGCGGCCGATGGGGAGGCCGGAGCCGTCGCTGGCTCCGCCTGTGTGGGCAGTAGGTGCGGACACAGCCGTCCGGCGCTCGGGGGCTCGGCCGGGAGCTCGTGAGAGCCCGTACGCGGGGCGGATCCGCTTCCTTTTTCTGCAGATCTAAATCCGCACCTAATTGGGATGCACCTCCAAGGACATCTGTAGTTTTCAAATCTTGTTCCTTTTTTTAAAAATCCGATTACGTCTATGAATAAGAACAGGTGACGATGCGTGTGGCGACTGCTCCCGCTGGTCGCATGCAGCGGGAGGGGACCGGCCGGAACCGGTCTGCAGCCGTGAGCCTGGAGGCGGCGCCGCCCGCCGCGGACTCGAGGGCGGGAAGCACCTGCGTCTCCATTCCATGCCGGGCTCCATTCACCTGTCAGCGCACAGGTGTCTGCCACACGTCCGCGTCAGGTCCGCACCACCGGCCCGAGGCACTGCCGTCCTCACGGTGCCAGTTCTCAGACCTCTCGTGTGGACTTGTCGCCTGCATGGTCGGCGTTCACGGTGACAGTCACTCGGGAAACCCTCACTGGCCTCCTCAGAGTTGTGGGTAACTGGGCTCTGCTGAGGGATCTGAGTCTGGAGTGTGAATCTGGCGTGTTCGGTGGCCCGCCGGAGCCGCTCAGGAGATCGCCCATGGAAAATCGTCAGTGCCCGTCCCAGTAGATCTGAGTGTTGTCACGTGGAGGTTTCCAGATCGTTCTGTGAAGCAATGTAGCTGATGTCAGTGGTCAGCTGGATCGGAAGCAGGTGATGGATTGAAAGTCAGATACACATTCGATTTGCTGATTTTCAGATACGCCATAGGTATCAAATTGCTCAATTATCAGAACGAACAAGAATATTTTAGGACTATTCATAGGGAGGTGTGATGGCTCGACTGAGACTTGAGTTGCTACTGGCGATAAGTAGAAAACCTTGCTGGTATCTGCCAGGCTCCTCCCGGCCGTGGGCGCCGTGGGCACCGTGCTGCGTCCCAGCAGCCGGCGTGAGCTGGAGGGAGGGCGGCCGACTCCTCGGGAGACGGGGCAGATCGGCTTCCCCGTTCAACGCCTTTCCGCATCTTCCTGTGCTCTTGGGATGAAGACGAGATGTGTCCCCAGGTCTCCCAGCCCCTCCCACCCCACGACCCGCAGCCCCCCACCCTGTGCTCCTGAGGGACTGCTGACAGTGGGCGGTGGGTCCTGGCCTTTCCTGGGGGGCTCCCCCCTCCCCCGCCCCCCACACACAGCTAAGCAGAGCAAAGCCGGAGGTCGCTCGGCAGCTCGCGCAGTGGGTGAGGCGTCTTCAGAGCTGTGACTCTCAGGCGGCACCTAATGACCGCACGAAGCCTGGTGAAGAAGCCACTCGCTTTCGCCATTGGGACGGGCAGCGAAAGCTCCCAGCAAGCGGCGAGTCGGCCGTTCCGTGCGTTGTCCGCCGCAGACCTTCCTCGGCCCCACGATGAGAAGCGCTTCTGTCTCTGTTCTTAGGCACCGCGGTCCGTCCCCTGGTTTTCGGGATTGGCCAGTCGGCCATCTCCTGCCCTCGCCCTCGGTCCTTCGTCAGTTCCCGGCAGCGCACAGTGGGGCACGTGCTCCACAGCCGTCCGTCACTGAGCTCGTGCCGTTTTGTGATGTGAACGATAAGGAAAATTCCTCCTCTGGCTGTAGAAGTTTATTTAAATCTTTTCCGAGAAAATCGGTGGCTTTTTAGACTCAGTGTCCAACGTAGTGGGAGCGGCGGTGGCCGGTGGATACGGGGCGCGAGGACGTGCTGCCGAGGGAGGTCTGTATGCCGCTTGAGGAAGCCGAGCCAGGAGGAGCAGCGATGTCTCCCTGTCCTCGGGCCCCGAGGGGCCGTCGGGGTGGACCAGTAGGTCCACGTGAGCGAGGAAGGCGGCCGTGGTGAGTCTCATCTTCACTTCCACGTTACAAGGCTTCCTGTCCCGGGGGCGTTGCCTCTGTGCCTGATGGTGAGCGACACCCCGAGCAAGTGACCGTGCAGGAGGCCGAGGCCTGGGTTCGAAGCTGCGGGAGGACGCGGGGGAGCTCGGGAGGCGTTCGCTTTCTGGCCTCCGGGCTGACGCTGACGCCTTCAGTGCGAGGGGCCGGGCCGAGCCAGGGGATTCCCAGGAGCACCTGCCCCGAGAGTCTAAATGAGCTGTCGGGGATGCGGCTGGGAGGGGTCCCTCCAGGGGGACCAGAGTCCAGGTCAGGCCGCACATGTCGGGACCTCCACCGCTGGGAGGAGGCTGGGGCCAGTGGCCCGTCCAGCCCCTTGGGTGGGGCACGTGGCAGCGGTGCACACCCAGCTGATCAAATACTGTGCACGTGGCAAAATATTACAAGCGAGTCTCTACGACAGTGCTGAGCTCACCCAGCTCGGCCTCCAGCCCGTGACGAGCTGTCGGATCCGGGACCCTGGGCGGGACCGAAAGCTGAAACCAGGACGGTCCCTTCTGTGCCTTGGATCTGGTTCGGAAAACTCTTCCTTACACGTTTTGAGTTTGGATCAAAGAGACATGCGTTAGAAGCACAGTCTAAACTCTAAAACTCGGTAGTTTGTCTCATGTAATTTCAAGTGTCTTAAGCACTTCAAGAAGTTCGATCATCATGCCCTTCAGGGAATGCGTGAAGAAGTTGGTCTTAGGCAGCAGAATATATCGAATCGCCGTTCGCTCCGAGAGTGGATCCTGAGTCACTTTTCAGTGCGCTCAGTGACCCCTCCGTCCCCCCCTGTGCCTCTTGTTCATAAACAGTTTGGCCAGGGGCGTGAGCGCGTCACGGGGACCCTGGAGCGCCGTTCGCTGTGACCGACAGCGTTGTCCGAAGGTGGGGGCCGTGCCTCTGGAAGCCGTCACTCCGGCCCACATAGGCAGCGGGTCGAGTTCCAGGCACGCTGCGGCCGTGGAGACAGGCGGGAAGGTCCCGTGACGGGAAGGGCAGTGGCCAGATGGGCCGGAGTTTGGGGTCCCTCCAGGGGGACGAAGTCCAGGTCAGGCCGCACGTGCTGGGACCCAGGCCACGTGCAGAGGGTGGACCCGATTTTGCGCATGTGACCAGGACTCGGGAAAGACTTCTGAGCAGGCGGTGGCGAGGGCCAGGCAGGGTTGCGGGAGGTCGACTGGCCTGGGTGGGTTCTCTGGCTGGCAGCGGCGTGTCGGAGGCCAGTCCGGGGGGTCTGGCTGCTGTCTGGGCTGCAGCTGGGGGCTGTGTGCGGTCACAGCATGAGGTGAGGAGACCAGAGACGTCCCAGCAAAGCCCAGCAGCCTTGCAGGTGGCCAAGGAAAGGACTTTAGTGCCCCCGTTAGCCGCAGGGGGGAAATTGGAAGCTGTTGCTGGCCTCGGGAGGAAGCCACATTGATCATGCACATTGAGTTGGGATGACCAGCGTCCAGGTGGCCATTTGGAGCAGGCGGCTGCTTGGGGCAGGAGCCTGAGGTCAGCAGGCTGTGTCTGTCACCTGCAGGCACACGCCTAATGACACCCAGAACCGTGAAAGTCAGCAGGGTGAGGCCAGTAGAGGCAGGGAGAGCACAGCAGCCTCGCCCTGGACAGCAGGCGGACCCAGGCGGCAGGAATCGTCGGTCACCTTGGACCTTGAGATGCGGGCGGCCAGCGTACGCCAGGCAGTGTGCCCGGTTCGTGCGTGTGCTTTCAGGAAGTGGCCCCAGCCGTGACTTGGGCATGGGGCCCGTGCAGCAGCACCCACCCCAGGCGCCCCGGACGCCAGCGAAGGTGGGCTGAGTTAGGGTTGGGGTCTGGGGGTGCCGGGCCGGCGTGGAGCGACAGGGAGTCGGGACGAAGGGAACCACGGACTGGCTGGGGGGACAAAGTTCGGCCGGTGCGTCCAGCCGGGCTCCGCAGCCGCCCGTGCAGGGCCAGACGGCAAAGCGCCGGGGTCGGGCCTGGGCACCGGTGGCGTCTGCACCTTGGGGGCCTGCGAGCAGGGAGCGCGTGAAGCTCCTGTGTGGTGACCGGTGTGAGCTGAGCGGTGGTCAGCAGGAGGGGTGCGGTGGCAGGGTCTGGGGCCTGCGCTGAGAGGCTGCAGGGACGGAGGGCAGAAGCTCAGTCATGGCCCGAGCACGAAGATGACTGGAAGGGACAAACCGCACCGTCACCGCGTGTGAACCGAGCGGTCTCTCCGGGAGAGCTCTGGGGGCCCGGACGTTCCCGTTGGATGGAGGAGCGTCCATCGTCCTCGTGGGGGTGGTGACCCTGCAGTAAGTGACCCGGTGTGACCACGCTCTCGGGCAAAGCGCGCAGACGGACGTGTCATCCGGGCCCCACGACACGTGTGGCACTGTGCGGAGCTGCCGTGGGTTCTGGTCGCCGGGCCTCTCCGAACCCGCGCCGGCGCTGACGGGCCTGGACGAGGGGACGGGGCACACGCGTGCTCAGCCCGGCTCCGTCGCGCCGCAGGTGGGGTCTGCGAGTTCTCCGGGGCTTGTAAGGTGGTTGCGTTACCGTGAACATCTTTAACAAACCTCTTTAACAAGCGCTGCTTCCATAAACTAGGGTGGCAACCGAAAGACGCTTCCATGCAACACAACGTCTCTTTGTTAAGTGACTGTTTCTCACACTGAATTTCTTGAGCATCTGAGCATCCTTTTCTTCCCAGACTTAGGCCTGAGACTCGGGTCGAAAAGCCCTTTGGAACAACTAAGCGAAGCTGAAACGGAGCAAACGCGGGGCCCTCGGGCCTCTGGGGCTCACGTCCTCACGGGAGCTGAAGGCGGTGTGTGCCCCGGGGAAGGGCTGGAGACCAGGACCGGAGGTGACAAGGGGGACTCAAGCATTAGCCATTCCCTTGTGGCCGCGGGTGGCAGAAGGTGGCGGCCCAGAGGCCCGTGCTCTGACCTCGGGGACGGTGACCCTGCGTGGGGCAGCAGGGGCGGCACCTTCCAGCTGCCACCAGAAGCGTTCTCAGTGGGGTCCCTCGCTCCCCCTGTGCCCGCCTCGGGCTCGGAGTGCGGGGTCTGCGCGAGGCGTGGGCTCCCGGAAGCACTGCCTCCTGGCTCCGGGCTCGGCCGGCAGGGCCTGTCCCTTGTCCCAGCTGTCACAGGACACCCGGAAGTAATACCGCGTCGTCTCTGCTGAAAGCTCCGTGACAGTCCCTTCTCTCCTCCCCTGGGACGGCCGCGAACCGGGTCCGGGCGGGAGGCGTACGGTCCGGCAAGTATGACAGCCTCCTAGACGGCCGTATTGATTTTTTAAGAGGAGGAAAAAGGCGTATAAAATTGGACTTTCCAACCTACTTTGAGTAGCAATTGCTGCTTTCTAAAGGGATTTTTTCCATCGCCTGCCCTTGCAGCTAAACGGTTTTCTACCCCGTCCTGCCCCCCTGACCACCTGCCCCCCTGACCACCGAGCCTCTGTTTCCCCTCGCTAGACACGCCCGGCCCCGGCCACCTCACTTCCTGCCCCGGGATGGAGTCGGGCCCTCTGCTGGGACACTTGCGACCGGAAGATGACAGGGCGTCCCTCGGCTCCGTGGACAGCAAGCGCCCTGGACAGCAGCCAGCTTGCACAGGAGGGGTGGGGACGGCGTCTGCGCCCCGTGCTCAGCGACGTCACCCTTCAGATGGGTAGTCTCGGCTCCCGGGGCCGGTGACAGTGCCGTGGGATTGTCACTGTGTTCGGCTTCGTACAGTCTACTTCCTGCAAATCGTGGTACTCTGGAAAAGAGATTTATTTCAATAACGTTTTAGTTTTGTTCTGTAGTTAATGTTGTTTTATTACTCTAGATCCTTGCCAGAAAGCACATTTTAAGAGTTTCAGTTCGAAATTAAATATGACCTCAGTGTTTTAAAACACAATTACATTAACTGTCCATTTAATGGTTGCTTAAGATTTTCGGGGGCCACTAATGCGTAGTCAGTATACTTGTCCGATATTAAATGCGGTGTTTTCAGCCATGCTGCCCGGCTGACGCGTTCCAGCTGTGACGGTGAGCAGGCCGCGCAGAGGCTCCTGCGGAAGTGGGCGGTGGGCCGGAGCAGCCGTTATATCATAAGCTGTGCTTTCCTTTTAAAACTGCACTGTGTTTGATCACAGGGAACTATCTATTATTTATTTGGAACTGTACAAACCAATTTACGAGGCAGGTAATGCGGTGGCAGGATTATTTATTAATGAGCCAGTACACAAGTTAATGGGGTCAGTCCTCATGTAATACATGCTTTCAGGAAAAAAAAAAAAAAGAGGCCATGTCTTCAGAAAATCGTCACGATTTTAACTCCTAAATTAGGACGTGTTCCCTCGCCAAGGTGAAAGGTGGCGTTTTTCTGAACGGGATCCTAGCAAAGCCGTCTTGAACCTGTGCGGAGATCGGTTCTGTAAACTTTTTTAGAGGTGGCCATGTTTTAGCCCTGTTGGTACCAAAATGTTATTTCTCACCGCGGGCTCAGAGAGAAATAGGGCGACTTCCTTCCTGAGATGGCGAATCGAGACTTGCTCGTCACGGGCGGGGGTGGCCTGGCTCTGTGAGGGGGGCTTAGGGGAGAGGCCGGCTTCCCCAGCGCGGACACAGGCCGCCCGCCCCGTCACGGGCTTTGCACCTGGCACCCTCCGCCCCTGTGCGTGCGTAGCCTGGGGCACGGCGGCATGTCCCCACTCCCCACAGTGGGCTTGTCTCTCGTGGCTGCACAGCGTCGGCCGGAAGGCCGTGCCTGCAGGAGGCTCTGCTGGTGGCCATCGCGTGTCACGGCCGCCGGTCAAGGGCTCCTCCCCACGGGGACCTCTTCCCCCTCCTCTGTCGGGGACCCAATGGGCTCGCTCCTCTTGGAAGGCCGAGGAACCTAGAGGGGACGTGGCCTTCGCAGAATCTGCGCCATCGTCGTCACGGAATTCAGTGGACTCACCCACAGTCCCAGGACGACGGGGAGGCTCAGGGATCAGCTGTTCGACTTCATTTTCCTCTGGTTTCCTCTGGTTTCGCGGTCGGCCACCTCACGTCGGGAGCAGGACCACCACGGCCAGGGAGGGCAGCCCACTTAGGTGCGGGTCTGTGCGTCTGACACACTTGCGGCTTTCGACTGGGCGTCCCGCCTAGATGCAGAACTGGGAGTGACGCCTGTGCCCTGGGGCTTCACGGACGCCGCTGCTGCAGGCAGCCTCCCAACCCGCCAACCCGCCGGCGGAGAGACCCGAAGTCCGTCCCCCCCACCCCGGGATGGTTTTCAGCAGGTCGTTCCCTGGAAGAACAAGATCCGCCGCGCGTGCCGTGGTGGCCGCATCTACGCCCGCACCGCGTGCGCCCCACAGGGCCCGGG
>NW_006436291.1:1739878-1751046 GCF_000325575.1 Pteropus alecto | reverse complement strand
CGTCGCTTCCTGATGCCGCCAGGCCCACGCCCGCCGTAGCGCACGGCGTGCCCTGTGGGCGACCAGGCCACCTGGAACCGTGCTGTGGCCCTGGCCTCTCCAGGCCTCGCAGGGACGACGATGGGGAGGATGATGGGTCCGAAAGGTTCTGGGACCCGGGCCCCCCTCTGTGTCGGGAGCATGACGTGCCGTGTGTGCTGGTCTCAGGCGCTGAGAGCTAGTGCGGCCTGCCTTCAGGGCGTGGGCCAGCGACGCCCAGCGGGCACCGTCCGCAAGCCTGGGATGCTGGCGGGAGCCGGATTCGACACCGAGTCCCGTTGTCCTTGACCGCTGGGGCTGTGGTCCCGAGGGCCAGGCGGAGTTTACAGAAGTGACCCAGTGTGGTAGAGTCCACGCAGATGCCACGCCGCGTGCGTGCAGCCGGGAACAGAGCGTGTGAACACGCGGGCTTTCCACAGTGAGGGGTGACCGTCTGTTCCCATTCCAGAGACGAGCAACGGGACTTTGGTTTCGTGGAGCTGGTCCAGGGAGTAAGGTCTGTGGAGCCGAACGGACTTCAGATCCCTCCTGCGCTGGTTAAGTTGTTACGTGACCTCTGGCCGTCGGGGCTGCTTCTAGAGCACAGAGATGCCCACACCTCCCATGAGGGTTACCGGGAAGAGCAGATACAGGATAGTTTTCAAATGCAAGCCCGGCACGGGTCCGGCCCTCGGTAATGGCCGCCCTGAAGTTTATTCACTCACCTTGACTCGCTTCCGCATGGCTGACCCTCAGCTGCTTTGAGTGGACCCCACCTTTCCAAGGCGCCACGTCGTGTCACAGCGGGGTGACGCTGAGGCATGCTCTCAACTGCCTTGACCGCGGCCGACCTTGGCCGTGTCCCTGAGAGAGTCAGCATGTCAAATGCAGGGTGTCGGGTCTTCGGTTGCATGGGAGGAAGCCAACTGTCTTTCACCCATCTTGACTGCACCCCAGAGAGTCTCCCATTCTCGTGCTCCCTCCTGTTTTATGGTAAATAGCAAAGGTCCTCACTCGCATCCCGGGTCCCCTCGTCCCTAAAACGCTGTGGCCTGGCACTGGCCCTCATACAAACCCGTGCCGCCTCTTCCTTAGCGGCCTCGCTGACCTCCGTGGGCACGGAGCAGTCACCCTACCTTCCGGGCACAGACATCAACCCCCCTCCTCGTGGCGTGTGAAGGGCGGCGTCTGAGTCCTCTCTCTGTCCCTGGAGCCTGCAGTGGCGCACGCCCTCAGCAGCGCGGAGCAAGGCCACACCGAGGCCCCGAGGGCATCGGAGGGGCGGCTGCAGAGAGAGGCCAGACCGGAGGCGGGTGCTCGGAGCAGGTGGCACCGCGCTGGGCCACACGCGTCACGGAGCTAGCCTGAAACTGGTGGTTGACCAGACGCCCCACTTGACTGCTCCAGCCAAGCCCAGGACGCCTGCGACTCCTGTCTGCACTGGAGGCCCCTCCGTCCCGTCCTCTCTGGGAGCGAGAAGTGTCGAATCGTGCCCAGTGCCCTTCGGGGACAGGTACCCTTGTGGGAGGACCAATAATTTGATGAGACTGACGGAATGGTTCTCTGAAAGTTTTATGTTTCTACAGATCTTTTTCAGCAAACGAACTACATTCCTGACGGAATTATGATAAATCTGCTTAAGCGGCGATTTGATTAGGACCTTTAATTCCTCTTTCGTGTTGGCCGTTGTTCCATTTATAGACCGTTTCGTTGCTAGCACGTAAGCATTTTATTTATAAGAAGCCAGATTAAGCTGGGGAGAGGTCTGCTCCTCACATGCGCGCGAGATGCTGAAAAGCCGCTTCGTTCACCGCGGCACAGAGCGAACGCGGCGTGGACATGGGCCGTGCGAACTCTTTATGTGCCACACTCACCATATGAATAACTGCGTTTCTAGAAGTTGTCACATCAAGTAAAAGATCTTCATTCCGGGCTGTCTTTGGGGGCCAAGTTGAGACTGGATGCATGCATTTAATAAATTGTAGTCTCAAGGAGTCATTTTTGTAAATAATTAGTTTCAGTGAAAGAATAAGTTAGCATATCGTATGCATCTAATGTTGCAAATGTACATACAGCAAACTTTGCTATTAATCAACAGTCGGGCGCTGCAAGTGAGGGTCTCATACATAATGAATTGTGCTTAAGCCTCATGGGTTTCTTGATAGAAAAATAAAAGAAAACACAAGTGTAGTAAGCTTTTGAATAAAATTTAACTAGATTGCTCTGCATCCTGTAATTGTTTTGGAATCATCAGGGACTTGATAATTCATCTATAGTTTTGGGGTATTTTTATCTTCATCTGTCAAGTGGTAGAGATTTTTAATGATATCTTAAAGGGTTGATGAAACAGTTTTCCTTTTAACAATTTGAACATTTAGGAGAGAAAGTAAATAGGATTTTTTAAAGCATTCTGGTTGGCCAAGTGTACTATTTAAATTACCTTTTAAAATGTTTTATCGATGTACTTTTAAGAATTGATTATTTTAAAAATACATACAGTTCTTATGACCCATACCTTATATGGAGAGGAGCTGAAAATTTACATAAAATTTCCTGTGTTTTTGATGGGCGTTTTAAAATACTACAGTAAATTCCTCTGTGGTTCTTTGGGGTTCTGACATTAATTTGAGCCCCAGATTTGGAAGGCTTAGGATGTCAGTTAGAAACTGATTCCGATTTAAGCAACCACACCTCTGACCGCCCAGAAAGCGACTGAACGGGGAGCAGCTGAATTTCAAACTGCCCCCTCCTCCCGTCGCTGACCCTGGGACGTGGACCCTTGTGGCCTCTGGTAGGACGGTAAACGGAGACTGCGTTTCAGGGGGCGTGGTTGTGGGAGGGAGGGCATCCAGACGAGCAGGATTTGTGTCACATTTGGGATGCACACGCAATAGAAGCTCAGGGTTTGCTGAGCCGACGGTCAGAACGCCAGCTACCTAGCACCGCCACCGCCGCCACCGCCACAGCGAGGCTCCCGCGTGTCGCGGACGAAGCCTGTCACCTCCCGTCCTTCGTCTGACTCGCCTGTGCTGTCTGAGTTCGCTGCTTATTTTTAGCATCGACACTATCCTTTCTTCTTTTCCTGCTGTGTGTCCTAATACAGCTCTAGAATGTTCAGGTACATGCACAGACTACCGCGTCTACGTGGTGACGTTGCCCAAACTACCGCGTCTACGTGGTGACGTTGCCCAAACTACCGCGTCTGCACGGTGACGTTGCCCAAACTACCGCGTCTGCACGGTGACGTTGCCCAAACTACCGCGTCTACACGGTGACGTTGCCCAGACTACCGCGTCTGCACGGTGGCGTTGCCCAGACTACCGTGTCTCCATGGTGACATTGCCCAAACGGCCACTGGCCACAGTGCAGTATCACAGCCATCGCATGCGCTGTTTATTCCCGAGATGACATGTGACAGTCCTGGTCAGTGAGGGCAGGGCTCCGCCAGAGCGTCAGCGAACCTTGGGGACAGCTGCTGATACCTTCACCTGGCCCACCTGCCCGGTCAGACGGCAAACCCTGAGCTGGTACTTGGGCCAGTGAGCCACGTGCAGATGCGTCCTCAGCAAATGCTCGGATGGGATCAGACCCCCAAACTCGGCTGGAACATAGAGTTTAGAGGCTTTATTCAACTTCTCCGTTTAAAAAGATCTTTATTGCTAGCAGGCGGCATAATCTATTTCTTGTCTCCGCTTCCGCCACTGGAAGAAAAACATCAGAGCTGTAGCGAGAAGGTGTAATTAAATGCAGGTCTGTTAGATGGGACGCGATTGTGTTTTCCGGTGTCTTTAGCAAGAGCGTCCATGCGATGTTTGTGAAGTTACCCCGAATACCACCGTTCTAGATTTTGGCTGAGAGGGCGTGCCTTCCCGAGCCGTGAGGCCTGGCACTCGCTCTGCCCTGAGCCCCTCCATGCCATTGTCCTAGAAGCCAGGGAGGGAGAGATTCGCTCCACGGGCTCAGCCGGGGACACGTGTGCTACCGCCAGGCCCCGGGCTCTGCCTCTGCCAGACGTCGGACCTGGGTGTCCGCGCGTTTTCACACAGACAACCGCCCGGCCTCGCCGAAGGACACGTCCCAGGAGCCTCCCCATCGCCCTCTGCATGAACTCGGAAGAGTACGCGTCTTCGGAACTCTCGTCGGGTGACCCTTGACCCTCCAGCGTCACCAGTCAGCGCTCCCAAAACGTGAGACTCGGTTTCATCCTGTGGGGAGAGAGAGGTTGAAAAAGTACTGGGATCAGAAAGAGAGTCATTGGGGCACACAGTGTCCCCACGCAGAGTGCCACACGGTCACCCCCAGAGTGACAGCGCTCCCCACGCAGAGTGCCACACGGTCACCCCGGGGTGACAGCGCTCCCCACGCAGAGTGCCACACGGTCTCCCCGGGGTGACCGTGCTCCCCATGCAGAGTGCCACATAGTCATCCCAGAGTGACAGTGCTCCCCACGCAGAGTGCCACACGGTCACCCCGGGGTGACAGCGCTCCCCAAGCAGAGTGCCACACGGTCACCCCGGGGTGACGGTGCTCCCCACGCAGAGTGCCACACGGTCACCCCGGGGTGACAACGCTCCCCACGCAAGTGCCACATGGTCACCTGGGGTGACTGGTGGTGCAGATACAGTGCGGGCAACTTAGAACCTTCAATGCAGAGTGCCACATAGTCATCCCAGAGTGACAGTGCTCCCCACGCAGAGTGCCACACGGTCACCCCGGGGTGACAGTGCTCCCCACGCAGAGTGCCACACGGTCACCCCCGGGGTGACTAGTGGTGCAGATACACTGTGGACAACTTAGAACCTTCGGCCTGTGTTCGTGCCTCAATTGAGACATAAACCGAAAGCGTGGCATGTTAACAGCTTTGGGGAGTAGAGCTCAGAACCGAGGCGTTAGTCTGCAGTGCCGACGAGGCCTGGAGGCACCCCGGAACCCGAGCCCCCGCGCCCCCGCCATCCTGGTCGAGCTTCGCGGTGCGGAGCCCACGCGTGACACGGGAAAGGACTGGAGGACGTGGCGCCGGCACCGCTCTGCTCACCTCACGTCCTGCCGGGCACACGCCACCCCTGCGGCCGTTGCAGACCCAGAGCGCCTCACCCCCGTTCCGTGTCCTGGTTTGGGCTGAAGGACAGGATTCTGTCCAAACGCATCTGAACTCCAGCTTGACACTGGGATCGTTCCTTCTCCACGCCCAGGAAGGGAGTGGGCGCAGGTCACAGCTGCAGGAGAGCTTCACGCGGGGTCTCCGCCACACTGACTTTCCAGAAGCTTCTCTCGCAGGCAGTGCGCTGGTCCTGCTTCTTACGGAGTCCTTGGCTTGCGAACAGTCACGTGTTTCTCGAAGAAACTCTTAGACCAGACCCCGTGTGGTGTCATGGTCGCCGTGCCGAGGTGGCCTCCCCATGTTCTCCATCGTCACCCATGAGGAGCTCAGCAGAGCCCAGCGCCTTTTCCAGCCACGGGCCGGCCCTCCCGTGCCAAGCCAGAAACAAAAGGCAAAGTAGGGGGCCTCCAGGGTCACGACGTCTGCCTCAGGAATACTATCGATGACGTCCTAGGAGAAGGTCTGAGCAGGCGTCCCCCGTTCTGCGTGGCCCCCGCCGGCTTCGGGACGGGGTCTTCCCGCGCGTCCGTCCACCTGCAGCTGGCGTTCCGGCTGCCTCCGCAGATGTGCCCGGCGCCCCCCTGTGCTCCCCACTTGCGGGGGGCTCACCTGGCCACGGCGAGTCGGCCACAGGTGTTCGCACATCAGCGGTGGGTGGTCGTGAGGCTCTCGAGACAACCTGGACGTGGGATTTAAATAAACGTGGGCCGCGGAGCCCATAATTGTCGGGGTTTCGGGGCTCGTCAGCAGGGAGGTTGGAGGAACTCCCCCACGATAAGCGGCCCTCGCGGTGCAGGGGGATGTCACACCACGGTTCCTTCGGCGACGAGCGGAGTGAGGGTGGAGGGCAGGGCAGGGCGGAGAATAAATTTCACTTTATCGTAGAAATGGAAATTTGTGTCATGGCACTAAAAATCTGGTTTTATGTGTGTGTTTAATGCCATTCATTTTAAATGTAGAGTCATAAATCCTGGCTTCAGAATCAAAGCTGTTTAATTACGTTTCACCCACGAATAGGAATCTAACACCAGTAGAGAAGGAGTTAAAGACCCACAGAGTAAATCGGAGGTTGAGATCTTTAGCACAAGCAGAAAAAATCAATTTAGGATGAATTTTACTACTATGAAAATTCTTCAGATACACTTCTAAGAGTGGGCGATGCTGGGAATCACAGCCTGTGTTTGCGACCCTTAGCCGCTCGGGGGCCATGGCTCCGTGTGGGCAGTGCCTCGGGCGCCCAGACGTGCCCTGTGTCACTGGGGCCGTCTGAGCTGGGAGCTGTGACCGGTGGAGCAGAGACAGCGGCTGGGGGGTCAGCAGCCCCGGCCGCGTTGGCCGCGGGTGTTGGTGATGGGGCAGCAGAGCCCACACATCTGAAGATCAGCCGCGGCCTGCAAGGCCATCCCTGACCAGCACCCCGGCCTCGTGTGGGTTCTGCAGGAGGCCCGGGGCCAAGGGGAGTCCACGCGGGGTCTTGAGGAGGTCCTCGTCCCTCTCTCGCTGCCTCAGGAAGTCCCCTGTGGGCTGAAGGCGATGGCATTGGTGCATGAGCCCTGTCACCTCCTGCTCGAGCGGGCGCCGTGTCTCGAAGCCTGCCCGCTCGCGGTGCTGGCTGACCGCGTGTCACCCGCCGTGCCGCGTTTTCCCTGCTGTCCGGAGGGAGCTCTGCCTTGCCCGCCGTGTGCCCGTGTCCTCCCCCGTGCTCTCCGTCCCCCCGGGAGCACGATGACAAAGCAGACGACGTGATTCTTGTTTTTCTTCTCGGGTACCCTCAGTCTGTTTATCCAGTAAGTGAGGAGCAGACGGGAACGGGGCCTGGGAATTTCTCCCTGACCTTGAATGACATCTAAGCCACCTGGGGACAGAAGTTCTCCCTTCTGTGTCCAGACGTCCTACTGGAGAGAAAAGTCAGGGCAGTGATTAGACGGCAGCTCCGTCCCCAGGGGTGTCTGCGAGGCCCCCTTTCCTCCTGGGCAGGGAGCTCGCATCCCGCGGGGCCTCCTGGTGCCGGGTCCCACGAGAGCCTTGTGCAGTCGAGGTCCCTGTGCCTTCCCCCTCGCAGAGGTCCAGGGCGGCCGGCCACTGGGGCGGGGCCCGGGCCCGCTCTGTCCAGTTGCTTCGTCCGCAGGATTGCCCGACTCCGGCCGGCTCTGTGGGGCCTGAGTCTCAGCTGTCCCTTGGGCGCTGGTCATCTCGGGGGCTCGTTTCCTTTCATGTTTGTCCCCTGGTTCCTTTCTCAGTGCCGTCCCTGACCCGTCTCCCTTCCACCGAGAAACCCGTAGAAGGGACTCGGCGCGTCCCAGTTCGGGACCTCGGCGGAGACCTGCGCAGCGCTGTGACAAGGGCCTCAGGCCACACAGGCACGTCTGTGAAACCCAAAAGGGCATCGGCCACTCCCCACCGCCTGTGGCACGAAGCGCGTGTCTGTGGGTCTGCAGTGTCCCGCACACGCAGGCACCGCCAGGCCGGGCTTCCTGGGCGCCCGGCCACACCCGCCATTCCCGAGCGGGTACAATGCCAAGTGACGGTGGCCTCCCCGCTTCACTGGGCCCTCATGAGGGCAGCGCGTGCGAATGGGCAGCAGCCCGTAGGGCGTGCGGGAGTGCGTGTGGGCTCGGGGACAGCTCCGTGCACCTGCTCCGTGGTGACTCCCCACCGTCCACAAGTGGGGGCCTAGGGAGCCGAAACGAGATCCATCCTAGAGCTGCAGAAGCAGCGTGTCCACAGGGCCGTTCTCGGTCCGGCGGGACAGCCCAGAAAATCAGCCTCTGCTGTCGGGGCGTCGGCCCTGGGCAGGGGTGGGGGGAGCTGCCGCATTCTGCAGCTGGAGGGTTGGCACCCCGACTGGGAGAAGCCGCGAAACTGTCGGAAGCATGTCTGAAACACGTGGGCTTGAACTTGAGGTGAAAGGGGGACCGGCAGCCGTAATGAGCAGCCAGCGGGTTCGGAAGAGAAGCAGGTAGGAGACCCAGCCCGCGGGGCCCTGATCGACCCCGGACTCGCCAACGACCTTCACGCGGTTATAGTCTCTGAAGCGGGGATCGGGAGACAGAGAGCAAACCGGGGGAAGGCCCCCCAAACGTGGCACAAAGCGGGGGGAGCCGAACGTGCAGGTCTGCGGCCCAAGTTCGGTGGGCGGCGGGAGGGTGGGGCGTGCCGTTGGGGGTGTTTCTGGAAAATGCTTCTGGCGATGGATACTTGGTGACGTCACAGGTGGAAGCAGATGCGAACGTACGTCTGTCCACGCCAGCCCTGCGGAGGGGCAGGCCCGTTGCACCCGGTCACGTCGTGCTTGTCGCCACAGCCCTGTCACGTCAGCTTTACGGCGTGACCGCGATCGCAGGGGCCCAGACGGAGAGCCGAGGGCTGGGACGCAAAATGCTTCTGGCGATGGATACTTGGTGACGTCACAGGTGGAAGCAGATGCGAACGTACGTCTGTCCACGCCAGCCCTGCGGAGGGGCAGGCCCGTTGCACCCGGTCACGTCGTGCTTGTCGCCACAGCCCTGTCACGTCAGCTTTACGGCGTGACCACGATCGCAGGGCCCCAGACGGAGAGCCGTGCGCTGGGGCTCGCCCCGCCCCTCGTTTGCCAAGCTCAAGCTAAGGGCGGAAGCGTGGGCCTCACCCCTTGGCCTCCCCCGGCGCCCCCCACCCCCCCGCTGCCGTGACGCCCGCGGCGCAGCCGAGACGCGCCTGCTCGTGAGGCGGCTGCGCGCTTGCCCGCCCCGGCGCGGCGGTGTCTCCGAGTGCGTCTCTGACCGAGTCTTGTCCTGCCCTCACCTTTGCAGCCCCCCGGAGGCCCCCGCCCCCCGCGAGCTGCTCGGCGATCCGGGGACGGTGACGGAGCCCCTCGCGCAGTGTGCAGCCTGGCTGGTCGCCTACTTCTACGAGCCCAGGACCCTGTCTGCGCTCCCCGTGCCTGCCCTCCACCACCCCATCTTCCAGCAAGGTCAGTAGCTCGGCACCTCCCCCCCCGCCCCAGGGAGCCCGGCTCCTCGGCCGTCACGGACGTCACAGCTCGCTTTACTGACGACACCAGCGCGGTGTTTTTACCTCCCCCACTCAGAGACAGGACCAGAGGCCGCGCGCGCTGCCCGACCCGCGTGGTCGTGTTGCTTCTGGCACGTGGTCACGTCCTTCTTAGCAGAGGCTGCGGCAAAGATGTGTGCACATCAGCGCCGGACTCTCGCCGGCTGAGGTTTAAGTGGGGACCTAGCCGAATGGCAGTAAAGTTTCCAATAAGCTTATTGTGAGCTTAAACCATCTGCTCGCCAACAGCACAGAACGCGAGGCTGGTGCGCGGACAGTCAGCCATGTCCGTGAACTCGGCTCGAGACACTCACCCCCGAGCAGGCGGAGGCTTTGTGCCTTCTTGAGTAGGTTTCCAGCTGAACGTCTCAAACTTCTAGTGAGACGTGGCATTCTTGCGGGATGCGTTGAGAGCTGGCTGCCGACGTGGAGAGAGCCAGGGGCGCACAGCGTCCGCGGTAACCTGGAACGTCCCCAGACGTCTCCTTGTGAGCTGCTGTGTGCGTCTTACTGACGACCGTTCTAGGCACTCGCCCGAGGTCGGTTTCACGTCGCGACCTTCCTCGTCATTTCAGTGCTGATGAGCGTGTGTGCACCGACACGTGTCTGCGGACGTGCACACGTGAACCTCAGGGAGAAAACTACCCCGAGATTCTAGGTGAGGCAAACCCAAAGCAGTCTCGATTTCGAATGGAATTTACTGTCAGGAAGTCGAACGTGTTCCAATTGCCGCTACGATTTTTCGCAAAAAAGAACTCGGAAATGGCGTGGTTTCCAGGGGGAGCTCCCGCAAGCCAGCTGAACGTGAGCAGATGAGGCACCGAGACCGCACAGCCGTGACGAGCAGGCCGGCCTGTCGGCCCCGTCCCCCGGGCCCACCTGCAGACGGTCTCCCGGGGGGACCTCCAGTGCTTCTGAGGGGGGCTCCGCGATGGGGTGTGCAGCATGCCACGTGTCCAGCCCCTCCATCGTCGAGGTGACGCCCTCCGGGGACGAGGTGGTGCCACGGCCGCTGGTCAGCCCCGCCCGGCCTGCTCCGGGGCCCTCCTCCCTGCACCTTGCGTCCCAGACCCAGTGGAGGGTGCGGTGGCCGTCCCCGTGCATGCCGCCCATGTGCCGGGTGGGACCTAGGACCCGTGGCTCCTCTGCCGCTGCGGCCATCCGGGATTCCTGCTCCGCCGCCGGGGGCCTGGGGGAGCTGTCCCACCACTGCCCTCCCCTGAAAGTCCGTCGAATAAGCGAGCGGAAATTCGAGGCTGTGACGTTTTAAGAACAGAAAAATGACAAAAGCAGGGCAGGAAGTGTCTGTGTCACCGGCGGGGTGGGGGAAGGGTCGGTTTATAAACTCCTGGGGTCCCATCCTCTGCCCGTCCCCCCGGCCAGCCGGCCGTGGCCGTGGTAGGTCCGGCGGCCGGGCGCTGGGTGAGGAGGGAGGCCGTGCAGTCGCCCGGCAGCCCGTCTACGGGACGAGCCGAGCAGCACTGGCGGGCACCTCCGCGGGGGCCGAGGTCGCTCCAGCGGGTCGGGGGCGGGCGGCGCCCTCCCGCCGACACTCAGCTGCAGGGCCAGAATTTCCCACGCTGCCGCCTCTAATTTGGCTCCGTCGCTCTCTCTCTGACCAGGGCCAGGTGTGGGTTTTATGGTCACGAAAGGAGGTGGCGGGCGGCTGTAACACAGTGGCCAGCACGGACTTAATTGGCCCCAGCCCCAGGTGTGGCGACACCCCCTTTCTGTCCCACGGCGGTGGGCTCTGCTCGCTCTCTGCTCTGCGTCCGGGAGCCAGTGGCATCGTGGGGACGCGGAGGTCTCCGGTCAGCTCAGCTCAGGAAGCCGTGGGTCCACACGGGAGACGGGCCTTCTGCGAAGCCTGGAGCCAAGTCCCTCGCAGACGCCCCTTTCTGTTCCGCGTCTGGCGAGCATCTTCTCGTCACGCTCTGGCTTTGAGCATGGCCGGGTCCCCCGATCTCAACGTGCTGAGGAAGAGCCGCGGCCAGTGAGCTCCCCGCCGCGGCCCGGC
>NW_006436291.1:1734685-1738683 GCF_000325575.1 Pteropus alecto | reverse complement strand
TTGTCTCTTTACCTTGTTGACGGTTTCTTTTGCCAAGCAGGAGCTTTTTAGTTTGATGTCGTCCCATTCATTTATTTTTGCTTTACTTCCTTGCCTTTGAGGTCAGATTTATAAAATCCTCTTTAAGTCCAAGGTTCTTGAGTTTAGTTCCTATGTTTTCTTCTAGGTTCATTTTTTAAAGAGTCACAAAAATGTGTGCTAGGGCAGCGGTCCCCAACCTTTTTGGTCCCAGGGACCGGTGCTCCTGATGATCCGAGGCGGAGCTGGGTTGGTGATGCTGGCGCTGGGGAGCGGCCGCAAATACAGGTGAAGCTTCGCTCGTTCACCCGCCGCTCACCTCCTGCTGTGCGGCCCGGTTCCTGGTAGGACACGGACTAATGCTGGTCTGTGACCCGGGGGCTGGGGACTCCTGTGCTGGGGCGATTGCTGTTTTTCCATATTTAATACATCAAATGCTGGAAACGTCCTGTGGTTCAGCTCCTTAGAGAATTTCCGAAGGCTGACCGGTGACATGTCTGTTACCCCATGCCCCCCCACCACCCCCGCCGCCGCCCAGGCAACGCTCAGCCGCCCTTCTCGACCGGAAGTCGGGTGCACAGGGCCTCTCCGGGGGTGCGGGTCTGGGCGGGAAGCTGGGTCATTGTGCCCGTGAGGAAAGTAGGGCTGCCGAGGGAGGCAGGCTTCTTGCGGGAACGTCGGCTTAGCTGTAGAGCATGCTCTAAAAATATTTCCTTTTTTTTTGGTGGCGGGGAGGAGCGTGGGTCGGTTTTTGTTTTTGCTAATCTGGTTTATTAAAAGTGTCAACAGAATCATTTTTCTGGCCACTGCGTGGTGGCCGCTAGCGAGTCTGGTAGCACAGCGAAGCGTTGTGGGCAGGTCACGTCCTCCCCACAAACCTTCTTCAGAGGTCAGTCTTGTTTATTTTGAATTCATTTTTCTGCAGGAAGTAGTTGTTTAATGAAGCCCTTGGTGTTGAAATAAATCTTTAGTTAATGTTTCTTCCATGACGAAACGTCGTTTAAACTTCTTTTCCGTTAATGCTCCCTAACTTCTTTATATTCATTTATAAAAAAGATGAGCTCCTTTTCATAACACGCATCTTAAAGTAGCCTTAGAGGTCAATGGCAAAATGACGAGTAGCGCTTTGCCAAAAGCAGCATTTCGCAGCAAATTCAGGAAAAGCGGGCCGGCAGGCGACCGAGGCCAGCTCGGCACAGAGCTCGTGCAGACGCCGCCTTTGTCCTGAGCCCCCTGCCCTGGGCTCCCTCCTAGCGGGATGCTGCAGAGGCTGCAGAGGCTGCGGGCGGCCGGGGAGGTGGGCAGCTGGGCCACTGACCCTGGGCCTCCCTGCTTCTCCCGCCAGGTTAGGGTGGGGGCCTCTGAGGGTGGACACCCGTGCGGCAGACGCCCGCACGAAGTCACCCGCCACGGGAGTGCTGGTCGACCTCAGCCATCCTCCCCGGTGCCAGCCCACAGACGGCGGCTTTCAGCAGATGGGTTCCGAGTTTTCTTTTTAAAGTGACTGCACCGTTCCGTCTTAAATGAAATATTTAACACTGTAATAACTCCTTCGTCACAGCTATTAGTTCGTAGCTATGAAATCCAGTTGCATGACAGTAGTGAAATCTGCATTTTTTTTTTTTAAACCTGCTGGCTGGAAGTAAGTTTTGTAACTTCTATCTCAAAGCCTCAAAAAGGATTCTCGTGTTCGTGCGTCCGTCAGACTCTTCCTTCAAACGGCCCTTTCGGGTGAGTCAGTTCTCCTGCCCCCGTGTCCAGGGCATGGTCCCCCTGCGCCTCCTGCCTGCCTTCCATGGAGGCCGAGTCAGCCCCGGAAGGCAGGCGGACTGTGACGACGGGGACATCATGTCATTACCTCGGGTCCTCACCGGACACCGCCCTTCAAAATTAAAAGCCTGTCCCGGGGAGAGTCATCCAGACCCTGCACCCATGTCACCTGTGTCCGGAAGTAGCCGGGTCTCCCGGGGACACTGAGCCCTCCGCACCGGCCTCCTCGAGCTGCTCTGTTGGGGACAGGCCCAGCCACCTGTCCACAGGGCTCCTGTGCTGCATGAGATGGCTGCCCGTTCGTCTCCCGTGCACCCCAGCGGGAGGCAGCTCTGTGCTCTCGCCAGTTCACACCGGTATTTGCCCCTGAACTTAAAAAATCCCCCGTTTGAAGGGAAGAGAATAACTCACGCAGCAGCTGTGCTTGCAGGCTCTGCTGGGGAGCCGTCGCTGCGCCCACCTCAGCGGGGCGCGCGGTGGTGGCCTCGCCCACGTGTCACCTGGCGGAGCCGGACAGTTGTAAACCTCCTGAGGCCCGTTAAGTGGTGAGAACAAGCGGACACTGTGCTTACGCGAGAAGGCACCGGCCTCTGAATTTCGGCCTTGGAGCTGCCGAGTGGCTTTCCAGGGACAGCACGTGAGGAGATATGGGCCAGGCCTTCCGAGGCCAGAGCTGGGGAGGGCGAGACTCAGACGCCTGGGAGCGGGTGGCAGGCATGACGTTGAGGGCGCTGGGAAGATGCTCCGCTGTCTGGAGTCAGATCAGGGTTGCGCTGGCGGGGGCAGCCCCATCCCCGCCACGTTCCGGTTCCAGAACAAGGCAAGCCAGGAGCCTGGAAGCAGGTGGCCTCCGGGGCGGAGCCAGGTCCCGGAGGTGGCCGCGGTGCTTGTGAGCAGCCGTCTTCACCCGCGATGTCTCGGCACGCCCTGCCCCTCCCGAGGGGGACCAGGGACCGGCCCCCGGCCGTCACTCTTCCCTGCCGGAGCCGTGCGGGGGAGGCTGCCGCTGTCTGCAGACGTCCCTCCCGTCTGGCCGGCAGCTGTGCTTTCCTGGGAGCCAGCAGCTGGTGCCTGTCCCCTCCCTTGGGGCTCAGGACCCTCTCCCGGTCCCTGCCCACGTTTGAGCATCTACATCACTTCCAGGCGTCAGTGGGACAGCAGTGTTAGCTTGCCAGAGTCGTGTGTCCTGGTGGAGGGTTACTCTGGCTCGGGGGCTCCCAGCCCGAGCAGACAGGGGCCTCATTGGGCAGCCGGGTGCTCTGCAGGCCCCGAGGGGTGCTGGCTCTCGACACCTGGCGCCATCCGTGGGGCTCACCAAGCCACCTCAGAAAGAGCACACTGAGCTGCTCTGTCCCCAGCCTGACCGAGGACTGCGCTTTGGTGTGTGGGCGAAGTTCAGGGCCCAGAGAGCCTGGGTTCAGGCGCCGTCTCCGTTCGTCGTCATGTTTTCTCCTGCAGCTTCCTGCGGGCGGCCGTCACTGCTTGTTTGTCCTTCGCGTTTTCCAACTACGTCTTGGACGAGGAGTTTTTAAAGTTTTGACTGTGATTCATTCAAGCAGACAGCTTTTTAAGTTACTCTTGTATCTCAGTGCCTTCTGCTGGGGGTGTGGGGGTGTATGTATCAGAACATTCTAGAAAGCTTGTTCATAACGCCATTACTTCTCGCCCCTCCCCAAGGCACGTTGCAATCTTAGAAGTGGCAGATGGATTATACGTATGTGCGCATACACCTGTGTACATACGGCATACATACCTATGCTTTATTTTGAGCATTATTGCTCTAAAGGAATTTATTGAAATGGGTCCAGCTCTTATGAGGGATTTTGCTGTGCGCATCACCCCGTGCTGAGTCGAACATTCTTAATAATGATTTTTGTTTGAGACACAATGGTGTATTTAAGAAATATTCTGCTGTCGTGATTAACAACATCAAGCTCCAGGTCACGCGTGCACACGTCTGCCTGACCCGGAGCTCCGCACAGCGAGAAGGCGGGCGGGCCGTGCGTTATCCATCTTTGATGTGGACAGAGGGAGCACGGCGGGCTGCACACCAGGGCCTCACGTCGGCAGGATGCCCACGTGCCCGAAGAGCCTTGCCGGGCTCCGGCACTGTGCCAGGGCAGCCCGGGGCGGAGTCAGCAAAGCTGACCGGGACCCGCAGAAGCTGTCCAGATAGATGCTTTTGGCCAAAAGTGTGTTTTTTTCTTTGA
>NW_006436291.1:1728003-1734671 GCF_000325575.1 Pteropus alecto | reverse complement strand
TGTCTGCGGGTTCCGGATACCAACCCACTTTCCTGCAGACCTCACGTAGATCCTATCCGGGGCTACTCATGTAACCCGCTGTCACCTCACGCTTACCCCAGGGTGCAGTCGTGGTAAAGTGCACCCACCCCCCCCACCCCCGCCACCGTGGAGGAGAATTCGGTCTGTGGCTACCAGCTCCTGAGGTGCTGGTGTGGCCAGGACAGAGCCACACTCACTGGACCCGAGAGAATTCATGGCGTCCCTGTCCAGAGAGCCCTTCGATTCATCAGTGATTACCAAAGCCCCCCGGGAGCCCAGTTAAGGGGACGTTTCTTCCTAAATCTAGGAGGTGATCAGATCCTACATCCCTGAGGCCTCCATGAATCAAGCAAACAAACGACCTTGAGAACGCCTTCACTCGAGGCCGCTGAGGTCACTCAGCAGAAGTGACCACAGGGGCTTCGAAAGTCAGGTAAAATGGGGCTCCTGCTCCAGGTAAACAGTACTTATGAGTGAAGTTACCACGAGGGCTGCTCTGATAGGAAGGTATTCACGGTAAAGTCTAGCTGTGACCGCTGGCATCGTAACTGAACAGCAACCCAAAGAAAGTTTCCATTAGAAACGAGACCGCCCTGATGACGTGCACACGTGTAGATCACCCTGCACGCCTGTGCATTGGCCTTGGCCGCGCGTCCGCTCCGACGGGGAGTGGGGAGTCGGTCTCCGCCGAGCGGCAAACGCAGACTGCACGGTCGCTCTGCTCAGTAATTTTTCATTTGAAATGCACTTTGAAAAATCGGAGTTTTCTATCGTCTGTGTTTTAAATTAAGAAACAGACTTTGCACGTAAATGTGCTTTTAAATGTTTTATTCCTTGTAGTTATTAGACAAACCTGCACTGTTCCCAAAGAGCGCGATCCAGCGAAGCCTCCTGCCGTCATAAACGTTGTGTACTCACGTGCTGCGGGCGGCGTCAGTGCATCTCGAGATCATCCTAGCGCGACTAGAGTTCTCGCCACTACCCGGGTTCTGAGAGAAAATGGTTTAATAAAAACTACATAGAATTGGACTGTAGCTTATAAATATTTAAATATGTAAATACTGATATCAAATTAATGGCTGTAATGCTGTAGAACTCTTTGTAGGAGCCAAGAGTGTACAAAGTGTTACTTAATTTACATGCTTTATCCTCATGGCCTCTTACCTGTAGCCCTTATGTTCAGAGGGACTCGAAACGCATGGTTCGTGGCTCAGCCCCTTTAAAGTTCGTGTCCCGCCTGCCGGACACGGAATCGGGTACTTGCGGGGAGGGGACGTGCGGCCCTCTCTGTGGCTCCCGTGACTCTGTGGGTGGGAGCACCCAGGACAGCCGACCTCCTGGAAGCCGAGCTCGCTGGGGCACGGGTGACGTTTCGGTGCCGATAACGTACGTCTAAACCAGCACATTGAAGAGCAACGTGGGGGGAAGGGAGCCTCGTCGGCCCTGAAACACATCACTCGGTTACTGAAGCTCAGGCTTTCACCAGCGTTTCGGGGAGCCCGCCTCTCAGCATGAATACATACAGTTACGATCGATCTTCGTTACTATGGCAACTACTTTTCCTTTTCTTGAGCACCGCCATTAATCGTTGTACCAGACACGCTGTGGAGGGAGGAGGACCCGTTCCCGGACCGCGTGTGCGTGTGCGCGTGCCCCCCGCCCCCCACCACCTGGGCTGGTGCCCGACAGCGGGAAGGACTCCCCGCGTCAGAGCTTAGGGGACACGGCGGCCGGCGCACCGCTTGGCCCAGACATACACTTTTCATAGGAAATTTGCATCTCTTCCTCTTGTTAGAATAAAATATGCAAGAACCAACATAAATGGCATATCCCGCCCTGCTTTTTTCCCCCCTAAGAAGTGGGCCTTCGGTGTCCGAGAGCGGCTAATAGCAGCAGCATCCCCAGCAGGCTGTGGGAGCTGCGCCTGGTTATGACCAGTGCAAAACAGCACAGATCCGGCCGAATATGATGGTGTCATTAGTTTGTGAATCGCATCCTTGAAAATAACTGTGGAGGAGCCAAATCGCTTTAAAAGAAGATAACAAAATGGTTTAAGCTACTTAGGTTGAATGCCAATTATATTTTAATATTCAACGGAGCATATTTTACTAAGAAAAAAGGCCGCGTCGACGCACGCACAACTCGGCGGCGGCGTCGGCCAGCTGTGCTGCTCTCCTCCGAATCGCTTTGCGCATTTTAGTAGCGTGGTAATTTAGTGGGGAACTGCCTGACTGATGGCATTTCCAATGAGCAGGTAATCTGCAGAGGATTTTTATATGGTTATGAGTTCTGTGCTTCAGCCCAGCAACACAAAAATACATCAAGACCAATTACGGTATCAACTTTCAGTGTGGTACCCTCGCCACGGAAGTGCATGTCTTTCTGCCCCAGGCATTTCAAATTGCATCTAATTTGAAATCTTTGGGGTTTTAATTAAATTTCAGAATATATGGAATTCTTCATTAGTACCTGCTCTGAATAGCAGATTACTCTCCTCTCGGTCTCTCGTTAAAGAAGCAGGCTGTGGTGAGCAGCGTGTTCAGGACCTGATCATTTGTGGGGCCTGGGTGTTGGAACAGAAATGGTGAAATGCAAAATAATATCAAAAAGATTATTAGTCCGGGGAGAGTCTCTTGATTTGTATTTTAATGGAATTTTACATTTCTCTTAATGATTTGCAAATTGTCCTCTGATTATAAGATGCATTAAGCTTTTCATTTTAATGGCAAAGACACAGCCATTAGCAGAATTTTTTTTCTGTCTGTAGAGTGCTTCCCTGCAGCAGATAAATATTGAAACCATTAACACCTTTTGATGTCCGTCCTGGACCCACACAGCTCACCGCAGTCTCGGGGCGCTGACACCTGGCCGGGGGCCCCTGAATCTTCACCGGGCCATGTTTACATTTCTAGAATACAGGAACCATGTAAAATATTTCTTTGGGGGAGTCTTGTTTGTTTGTGTTAAAGCTGATGCATGTACATGTTATCGGGGACCCGGTTTTTATTAACGAGAGCGTCCGGTAAAGGTCGGTGGTGCTCACAGCTCCTGCCTCCGATGGGACATCCGCCCCCTGGAGCGGCCGCGTGCAGGGATGTGGGGTGCGTGGCCACTGGCAGCCCTGAGCGCAGAGAGCGGCCGGGGGCCGTGTCCCATCACGAAAGCGCATAGCGGAGCCAGACAGCACCGTGACGGTAGAAGACCTGTCTTGTCCCGCCCACTTGTGAAGTCCGGGCCACATGGAGGGACATCTGGATTCTGGGATGATAGGGGCAGCGCAGCGTGGGCAGGCCGCCTGGAGCCACATCTGGGGGCGACCGCGTCCGGGGATCCTCGCCTGACCAGGTCTGCTGAAGCCTGCCCGTCAGCCCCCGGGCGGGCGCCGCTCCCCGAATCCCCACGCCCAGCCTTTGGCCCCTGCATCCTTCGTGGCCATTTCTCGAGCGCCAGGGGCACCCTTCAGCATGCCATGGGTGCACTGTAGGCAGAACGAATTCCAGGGGGCAGCCAGGGAGGGGGTGCAGTGCAGATGGGAGCTGCGCCAGGCAGCCCCCCCGAGGGGCCCTGTGTCACGCCCTGCGGCACATGCTCCTGGAGCAGCCCCCAGCTCGGTGCCAGCGAGGGTGACAGGGAGCGGCTGCGGCGTCAGCCCACTGTTGGAACTTCGTGCCGTGTCCCCGAGTGAACCAGGGCTGGTCTGAGTGGTGGGCGGGGCGGCGGGGCTTCCCAGGCCAGGCCACAAGGCACACTGCCAGCGCGGCACCTCCTCAGATCACCCATCCTGAGGGAAGCCAGCGTGATGTCACGGGGACACTCCCGCAGCCCTTGTAGGCCCATGTGGCGGGACGGAAGCCGCCGGCCAACAGCTGGGGCCACGTGGGAGGGTGGGGAAAGGCTGGCAGCGGTTCATGTCGGACGCTGACTTCCCGGTTCAGGCACCGCAGGGGCCTGCGGCACGTCCTGGGAACCAGGCCAGGTCACCGTGGCAGGTGCTCCTGTGGCGTGGTGAGGGGCACGCGGGACTGAGGGCGGCAGATCCCAGCAGACGGGCATCCCTGCCGCCAGCGGTGGTCGTCCTGGGCGGGCTCAGGCTTCTCGTGCATGAGGGACCATCTTCCTGCCCTGGCCTGAAGGCCACCTGGAGGACTTGGCATGCCCTCCACTGTCCCCTGGTGCTGCCAGGTAAGACCCACAGCTCGGGCCTGCTGTGCGGCCTCTGCTGTGCTCCTGGGTCTCACCTGCACCTCCCCCTGTCCTCCTGGCATGCACCCCTCTCTCAGGCTGTCACCTGCAGGTCTCCACCCAGTGTCACGGCCCCGGGTCGGGGAGCTACCCTGGCCATTGTCTCTGCCGTGCTGCCCGTCACAGCCTGCACTCACTGCCCTGGTCCTTACCACACTTGGTTGTGACCGCTCGGCGCACACCCAGCGGCACCCACCGCGGATGGAGGTGGCCACACCGTGGCAGCCGATGGCAAACCAATCAAGTAATCGATCACTCCGAACACACCCGCCCTGCGTCTTTGCTCCCTCACACCGCCCGGGCCTCGTTGGGGGACATCAGTATTTAC
This sequence comes from Pteropus alecto, assembly GCF_000325575.1. Lineage (NCBI taxonomy): Eukaryota > Metazoa > Chordata > Mammalia > Chiroptera > Pteropodidae > Pteropus > Pteropus alecto. The sequence goes on along the minus strand of NW_006436291.1, from coordinate 1,730,080 downwards.
ACAGGACAGCATGCTCTTCCTCAAGCGACCTTAGAGAGACCCGCGTGGCCTCAGGGTGGCCCTACTCCTGTGCCACTGAGCCAGTGGTGCTCGGCTGCTGCTTGGCAGGGCGGGGTGTGGGGGGTTGGGCACAGGCTCTGCCCGCTTTCTCCAGCGGCAGCACGGGGCTGGTGACAGTGGCCACACCCCTCCTGTGACTCCTCTGGGACCAGCCTTCAACCAAGGAGCCAAGTAGAGCTCCCTGACCCCGACTTCCTCCTTCCTCCTGGGCCGTCACCAGCCACGGAGCCCGCCGTCCTTGCCCGCTGCGGGCTACACTCTTCGTCCGGGCCTCCACCCCAGGCTTTCCAGGGAGGCCCGGGGCAGCCGGGAGCTGGGGCCTGTGGACGGTGCGGGTTACCTGCCTCATGTTCTCTCACCTGCCCGAAGCAGAGAGAACCTTGAGCTCACCTGTTCGCGATGGGTGCGGACGGGCTTCGGCCACCGAATCTGGTGGCAGGAGGGAACAGCTACAGGAAGCCGCCATGTGGTCTGGCGGGGTAGTGAGGTCCACTGTCCTAAACCCGCGGCAGCGCCCCCCCACCACCACCACCACCCTGCACCGCAGCCCTGGTCCCTGCGGGGTGGGGGGCCCCGAATCCCCGGCTGGGCAGCAGGTGGTGACGTCCCCGCCCACCGCTCCCCTCCTGCTCTGTGGGCTTCCCGCACGAGTCCATGCACCGGCCCTGCCCGAGGGCGCACGGTTACCGTCCGCGGGGAGCCCCTCCCGCACGTGCGCAGCCCCGTCCCCCCCAAACAGGTGAGAAACCAGACTCAGCTGCACAGTGGGAGGAAGATGCCATCACTCAGAATCCAGTCACAACTTCCTTTGAATTCTTCAGCTGCCCTGCGGCAGAGGCTCCATGTTGATACCGAGATTAATCCCCGAAGAGCCCCTCAGTTCTCTTCAGAGAAATTAAAGCTCGCCGGCTCGCCTCTGCCTGTGCTTCTGACAGCTCTGTCAGCAACGGTACGCCGCCTCCGCGGCGTGACCCCGGCCTACGGTAACGAACGCTCATTAAGAAGTTAGGGGCTCAGCCCCCTTCTGTTGGGTTGGTCTTCAAAAGATAGCGAAAATTACTGGCCAGACCTCAGGCTGTTTCAGACCAGCTCAAGAGGCCCCACTGGCGGAGCCACTCAGACACCCCATCCCAGATTCACCAGTGTTCCCAGAAATGCGTCCAGCGACGCTGACGGACACTTCTGCCCGCCAGGCCGGGACCATGGGGGATCCGCCCGGGTCTTGGAGGAGGCATATGTTTAGACTCGCAGGAGCGGCGAGGTACGTCTGCCTATAAAGCTGGCAGGGCTTCTCCACCCCTCCTGGATGCCAGCGAGGGCTAGCAGGAGGCTTCTGGAAGTTTCTGATGGAATGCATGGGCGTCTCTGAACTGGGCTGGCGAGTCGGTGCACGTACCCAGATTCTTCGGGTTCGTTGACACGTGTCTGAGGGCACTGGGGTGTTTAGCATGAAATGGGTCTGAAATCAGAAGCTGGTCCCTTTTCTGCCGCTTGACTGAAACCACCAAAGGGAAGACTGATTCGATGTCACCTTCTCATTGTGATTCTGGGCAGAGTGAAGGGACCTTGTCTCAATACGTTGATCACCTCACGCCATTTTATTTCATTTCATTTTATTATTGTTGTTGTTTAGGCGAGGCGACCCTTGGTTGACCTCACAGGTTGCAAGGACCTTGTCAGCTTACAATCCCTTATTTTTTATTTTTACGCCTACAGCGCCTGCTTTTCCTAGGCGGTCTCCCATCCAAGGACTAACCAGGCCGGACCCTGCTTAGCTTCCGAGATCAGACAGGGTCGGGCGTGTTCAGGGTGACGTGGCCGTAGACAACCTCGTGCCATTTTAAATCCGATTTTCTTCCTTCTGTTGTTGTGATAACAAGGGTGTGGGGGGAGACATGGCCCCCATGAGTCAAGGCCCCGTGAACAGAGGGTGCGGTTCCTCCTGTGGGGTCCCATGGTTCAAGGGGCACAGCGTCCCAGCCCCAAGCGTGTTTTTAGGGAAAGCAGAGCGCGGGGC
>NW_006436291.1:1716627-1727922 GCF_000325575.1 Pteropus alecto | reverse complement strand
CCGTGACCCCCCCCCCCGTCTCCCCAGTCACCCGGGGTGGGTGACACCGACCTTAAACACACCTCGCCCCGGCACTTCTGTGCGGTGGGCTTCTCCGCCCGTCCCGTCGTGCTCAGAAACTATTAACACCTGTTTGGAAGTCGGTCACTCAGCTTCGAGCCGAATGACAATTATCGGGATGGTGGCGGTGGCAGCGTGTGGTCACATTCGTTCCAGGACAGATGCAGCTCGATCGTTTCTCCGCAGGCTGCCGCGCGTTCGAGCTCAAAGCCTTAGGCGCGACTCTTCTGTTGAATAAGTTCCGGGCGCTGTAATCATCGGGGAGGCGACGGCGAAGGCCCCAGGGGCAGCTGTGACGCGGTTGTGCCTCGCGTCGGCCGAGCGGGCCTGCCCAGGGTGCGCGTCCTCCCCCGCACGTGGGGAGGCCGGCGGCTGGTCCGGTCTGCGGGGTGAGCTCTGAGGTTCTGCTCGGCGCTCCCGGACCCGGACCCACGAGCCTGCGGGAGCGTTTCTGCTCCTGGCCGGCCCGGACATGGGGGGTGGGGGGTCAGCGCCTCACAGGTTCTGTCTTCCCCACTCACCCACTTTACCTCCAGCCAAGAGGGAAACGTGAACGTTTAGAGCCCCGCGCGGTTTCTCGTGAGCAGAGCTGAGACCCATCCCCACCGAGTGGCGGTGTCTAAGTGTAGGAGGCGGCAGAAGCCCATGCTGGGGGACACCGGTCTCCAGGCTGCCGGAGCAGGCTCGGGCACGTCCCTGCATGCCGCTCACTACTTTGGGCTGGTCCCCCTGAACGGCGGTGGGTGACACCGCGGCCTGCTGTGCCCCCTGAAGGACGGCCACCGAGTACAGGCCACCTGTGGCTTGCCCGAAAGAGGAAAAGCCCAGGCAGGCCACAAAGGGCGCGAGGCTGTGCCGGGGGCTGCACCCTCCCCAAACCCGTGTGAGCGAGGGCGCCGCATTACTGGGGGACAGCCAGCTGTTAGGGCCGCATGGGCCTGCGGGCGAGGCGTTTTCACACAGGCCAGCTCATGCTGCACGTCCTGTCACCTGGAGCAGACCGAGGGTGGCGTGCGTTTGTCCGGGAAGCCACTCAGCCGTGCGCTTATACAGTGATGGCCACAAAGCGTGCGAGGCCGCAGGGGACTGTGCCTGAGCCCCACGTGCCTGCAACAGCCTGCTGCCCCGGGACCTCGGGTGTGGCTCCTGGGCAGGTGACGAGGACAGCACGCGTTGCAGGGCACCCGAGGGCTGCGTAAGGTGGGCACAGGGTCTGGGGCACTGAAGGGAGAGAAGCACTTACTGTGGCGTCACTGGTTTTGAAGCAGATTTACCAGGATTTCCAAGGGACTCTTCACAGCAGCAGCCCTGCCCCCGAGTCCCCAGCGTTGCTCACACGTTCGGGGCACTTGGCCGCGGAAGGGGCCTCCCCGCCACGTCCCACGCAGCTGCCCACTCACAGCATGCTGAGGACCGCCCTCGGTGCTTTGGAACGTACTCGGTGCTGGCGGAGTTTCTTTCCTGGGGGTGGATTTGACTCTCGGAGAGTGATCCAAACCTGGCCTCCCCACCTGGTCTCCAGGCGAGCAGAGCCGTCTGGTCCCAGGTGAGTCGAGACCACAGAACGACAGTCCGTCTTTACTCGAAGGCCTGTCAGGGGACGGCCCCCAGACAAGCAACCAGGCATCTTCTGAAGAAGGGGTGGCTCTCCAGGGCAGGCCTTGTCACCTGTCTTCCAGGCAGGGAAGGGGCCGTGTCCTGCAGGCGGGGCGCCCCCAGCTCAGCGGGAGCCTCCAGACGGGCCGGAGCAGGCCCCCTGCCGCTAACCAGGCCTGGCCGGCAGTGTGCACCCCAAGAGGCCTTCACAGAGGTCAGTGCATCCTCCGAAGGTCGCCGTCCAGAGCCCCAGCTCGTTCCTGGCAGTTCGTGCGTCTGACGTCAGGGGCGGCCGCCCGGAGCCACGCGTAACTCGCCAGTCTCTCCCTCCGCTGCTGCGGGGCTGCGTTTTGAGCCGCAGCTGTGGCGTTGAGCTGGGTGGCCGTCCTTGCTTTTTTCTCGGTCTTGAGAGCAGAGGTTCAGCGGTTCACGCTTAGGTGTGATGTTAGCTGCAGGCTTCCTGTCAACACCTCTATCAGGCTGAGGAAGTTACTGGAAGATATCGTCCTAGATGGCAGAGAGCTCTCATCATGAGTCGATGTTGAATTTTGGTGAATTTTTTTGAATTCTCTGCCTAGTTAATGCATACAATTATGTATTTTCCTTCATTAGGCTGTTCATACGATACATCCTACTTGTTCGTTATTAATCGATCAACACCTCTATCAGGCTGAGGAAGTTACTGGAAGGTACCGTCCTAGATGACAGAGAGCTCTCATCATGAGTCGACGTTGAATTTTGGTGAATTTTTTGAATTCTCTGCCTAGTTAATGGACACAATTATGTGTTTTCCTTCATTAGGCTGTTCATATGATACATCCTACTAGTTCGTTATTAATCGCCTTTTCTTTTCAGGGCGGCAGAAGAGTCACAGGAAAGATTGTGACGCAGCACACGGTTCTTTGACGCCCATACTGTTCCTTCTGTGCCTGGCATCTCACGTGACCGTGATGCATCTGTCACGATCAGTGAACCGGCACGTCGGTGCTGTCATTAACTACGGCGTACTTGATCCGGACTGCCTTAAGCTTCGCCCGGTGTCCAGGGTTCTGTTTAGGATGTCACATTACCTTCGGTCATTACATGTCCTTAGGTTGCTCTTAGCTGTGGCATTTTCTCAGATTTTCTTCGTTTTAAGTGACTTTGACAGTTCCCAGGAGTACTGGTCAGGAGTTCGGTAGAATGTCGCCGTATTGGAGTTTATCTGATGATCTAATCACTTTTCTCATGATTAGGCTGAGGCTGTGGGTCGTGAGGGGGGACCACAGACGTGAAGTGCCATTTTCACGAAATCGTGTCGAGGGTTTATGCGACGGAGGGTGCTGTCCCCCTCGACCGGCGAGCATCGGCTCATCCTCACGTCTCCAGCCCTGACGCATCGCCAGGTGGCTCGTCCCGGTCACCTGCGGGCTCCCACCGTCATCTGCTCAGTGTCCGCGTCGGGAGAACCCACGGCGGTGTTGGCCCATACCCCGCAGGGAGCAGCTGCGTCAGCGGGAGTCCGGCGTGCGCGCGGTTCCTCCTGCCTTCAGCCTCACAGGCCCCGTTTATGTCCAGAGTCGCTTCTGCCCCCACCTGCTCCGGTGGCGTCGATCCTGCATCTGTGAGACAGACAGATGCCCGTCGCCGTCCGCATTCCTTCCTGGGATCCTCCAAAATGGCTTTTTTGTTGTTAGTTTGCACACATTGCTTAGAAGTTTTGTTTTCTTCGTGTCTCGCAGTTTTCCTTTGCTAAGACGTCATGTGGTTGAGATGACACAACACGAAGCCTTCTCAGACGGTTTCTCTCACTGAGTGGTCTACATTGAAGGCGCGTCCGTGTCTTTGAGCGGCTAGATAGTCTTCAGGATTGAGTGACAGTCCTTCGTTTGCCTCTTCCGGTTTTTGGCAACAGGTGAATGAAGCTGCTGTCGGCGTCCACGTGATGGCTTTCGTGTGGACGTAAATTTTCAGATCAGCTGAGTAAATCCCCAGGCGTGCCCTTGCTGGTTCATACGGCGAGCCTCTGTTTAGCTTTGCAAGAAGTTGCCACACTGTCTTCCGGAGCAGCTGCACCGCTCTGCGTGCCGTGGGCAGCGTGAGCGGGCTGTGCCGCTGCTCCGCCTCCCCGCCCAGAGTGGGTTCGGCCAGCGCGGCCTGCTCTCCCCTCGTGGCCACTCTGCGGGCTGTGTAATCGTACCTCGCTGTGTTCATTCGTGATCCCCTAGCGACAGATGGTGTTCATCTTTCATATGCTCGTTCGCCATTCGTACATCTTTTCGGCGAGATTCTCATTCAGATCTTCTGCATGTTTTATAATTAGTTCACTTACCTTCTTGCTGTCGAGTTTTCAGTGTTCTTTGTATAGTTTGGTTCCACGTCCTGCATCAGACATGTGTTTCAGCCCATGGCTTTGCTTTTCAGTGTCTTCACAGTATCTTTCACAGAGCAGAAATTTTTTTTATTTTAATGAAGTCCAGCTTACCGTTTTTTTCTCTCATGGATCATGCTATATCTAAAATCTCCTCCCTAAATCCAAGGTCACCTAGATTTTTCTCCTGTGTTAACTTCTAGATGTTCTGTAGTTTTGCCTTTTAGATTTATATCTATGATGCATTTTGAGTTGGTTTTATAAAAGACGCATGATTTGTGTCTAGGTTCTTTCTTTCAATTTTTTTTTTTTTCCTTGTTTGTCCCCAGTTCTAGCACCATTTGTTGGAAAGACTATCCTTTTTCTGGTGGATCACCTTCGCTCTTATATTTGTGGGTCTATTTCCATTCCGTTCCATCGATCTAGGTATCTATTCTTTCTCCAATACACCCCGTCTGATTACTGAAGCTTCGGATACTCGTTGAGTTTTCAAATATTGAACAGCCTTGCATTCCTGGGACAAATTCCACTTAATTTCGGTGTCTTACTATTTTTTATCTGTTACAGAATTCGACTTGCCAATACTTTGTTGAGAATTTTTGCATCTGTGTCCGTGGGAGATATTTATCTGTACTTTCTGGTTTCTGTTTTTTTTCTGGTTTAGGTATTAGAGTAATTGTAGCCTCACAAAATGCCTTGGAAGGTGTTTCCTCTTCTGCTTTATGGAAGAGATGATGCCGAATTGACATATTTCTCCTTTAAATGTTTGATAGAATTTACTGGTAAAATTATCTAGCCTTAACGATTCCAGATTTTAAACTGTGAATTCAAGTCCTTTTATAGTTACAGAACTATTTCAATTGTCTATTTCACCTTGGATGAGTTTTGGCAGCTTGTAGTTTCTAATAAATTGATCTGTTTCATCTATGTCATTGACTACCGGGCAGTTATTTGTAGGAACCCTTTGTTACCCGTTGACTGTCTGTGAAGTCAGTAGTGTCGTCCCCTCATTCACTTCTGATATTGATAATTTGTTCTCTATTTTCTTTATCAGTCTTGCTAGAGATGTATCTATTTTATTTTATTGATCGATTATTTTATTTTATTTTATTGATCGATTATTTTATTTTATTCCATTTTATGGATCTTTTCAAAGAACCCAGTTTGGGTTTTCTGCTCTTTTCACTTTTCTGTTTTCCATTTCGTCAGTTCCTGTCATCACTTTATTATCTACTTTCCTCTTCTCGGATTGGTTTTCTTTTGCTCCTGTTTTCCCCGTTTCTTACGTTGGAGATGCTTCTTCTCTCTAAAACATGCATTTACTGCTAGGACTTTCCCTCTAAGTATTGCTTTAGCTATCGTAGAAATTGTGATATGCTGTCTTTTCCATTTGCTTCTGTTCAGTGTGTTTTATTTCACTTAAGACTTCTTCTGTGACCCATGGATTATTTAGAAGTGGTTTATTTACTGTCCACATGTTTGGAGATTTTTCTCTTGTGTTTTTGTTAAATTTAGTCTTAATTCCATTGTCATCAGAGAATATAACTTGTATGATTTCAGTTACCTTAAATTTGTTAAAATGTATTTTATGACCCAGAATATGGTATACCTTGGTCAGTATTCCATGTGCATTTGAAAAGAACATATATTCTGCTTTATTGAGTAGAGTGTTCTTTATATGTCAGTTAAAACCGGTTAGTTGATGGTGCTTTTCATTTCTATGGCCTTGATTTTCTGTCAGCTATTTCTGTCAATGACCGAGAGAGAAGTGTCGGCGTCTCCACGTATAATCGTGGATCGATTTGTCTCGTTCTCCTTTTAGTTTTGGTCAGTCTTCGCTTCAGGTGGAAGCAGAGCCCTTGTTAGGTGCATAAACACTTACGGTGGGTGTCGTCTTCCTGAGCTGTCCCTTTGTCACTATGTAATAGTGCTTTTTACCCCGGAAATCTTTTTTGCTCTTAACTCTACTTTATTACTAACTTTTTTCATATTAGTTTACATGGTATGTCTTCTTCCATCTTTTTAGCTTTAACTCACCCACATCTATTATTTTTAGAAGGCACGTGCTAGCATTATTTTTCAATCCATGCTGACGCACACTATCTTTTCACTGGTAAAATTAAACCATTTACATTTAATATAATTGCCGATATGATTGGATTTAGATAAAAACAGTTATTTCACTATTTGTTCTTATTACATTTTATTATTATTACATAATTTATGGTTTTCTGTCTTTCCCGCCGTTTTTCATTTCTCCCCTCCCTTCCTCTCTTTCAGCTGTTTGAACGTTTTTTTAGTATTTTAGTTCACCTGTTAGTTTCACTAGCTTTCGCTCTAGGTGTCACGATGCTTAACGCGAACAGCCTCACTGGAATCAGTATCTGAGCACCTTGACGTGGAACGCAGAACCCTCACCACCACCCAGACCCTTCGCTCCGGTCCGTGACGTCATAGTGACGTATGTTACATCCACACACACGGAAAACCTTTTCCGACAGCGTCATGAAGTTGCGTCCATCAGAGACGGTTTAAAGGCCGCAGCCGAAGAACGGTCGGCAGCACCCTGCGGGGCGGCCGCCAGCGCGTCCGTCACCCGCCGCCCGGGCGTCCCTTCCCGCGGCCGGGTTTCCTTTGGCTCTGGTCTCCTGACAACGCGTTATCTGTGTGTGTTTGTTTTCTATCTGCAAACGTCATTATTTTAATTCCGAAGGCTCTTTTTAGGCTTCCGAGTTGCTCTTTCTTTCTCGCCGTTTCGCTCCGGGACCCCGCTGTCTCTGAGAATCCGTCACCCTCTGGTCGCTCCTCCGTAGGCAAAGCGGCGTTTCCCGCCGGTGGATCAAAGCTTTTTCTGTGTCTTCAGACTTCAGCAGCTGGATCCGAGGTCCAGGAGGGGACGCCTTCGGGTGTGTCCCGTCTGCCCTTTGCTAGACTTCGTAACTCCGTAGATGTATATTTCTTGCTAAACTTGGATATCCGACAGCTATTTTTCCTATACCACACTCTCCCTCTCTTTCTGAAACTCCAGTAATACAAGTGTTAGGCCTTTTGGCTTTGTCCCTCATGTCCCCAAGGCCCTCGGTGGCTTTCTGTTGTTTGTTTTTAGCATTTTTCTTTCTCAGGTCAGATCATCGGTCGACTTATCTTCATTTTCACTGGCTCTCTCCTCTGGCGGCCCTATTCTGCTGGTCAGCCCATGCCGTGCAGTTTTTAAATTGTAGTTATTGTTTTGGGTTTTTTTTTTTTTTCAGTACTAAATTTTCATTCGTAACTTACATTTCCTTGACGTTCCGTGGTTTGAACTGTTTCAAGGGCATTTTCCCATCTTGCAGCTCTTGTATTAGACCTGTAAGTTGTCACGTGATGAACATCAAATCATCATGTGACACACGTTTCATTTGTCAGTTACACCTCAAGAAGCTGGGGCAGAAGGTCGTCAGGTGGTTCCAGCCTTGGGGTCACCTGTGCTTTTGCGTCTGTTGGTCCTCTCTCCCAGGTGGGTCGAGGATTTCCTGCCCTGTGCCTGGTACCTGGTGCCTACCTGGGGCACCCTTCTCAGAGCATCACCCGTGTCAGCCCAGGTGTGTTAGTGAAGTCCGCCCCGATGTCCACTCCCACACGTGGCACGGAAAGCGGTCTCATAAGGTCCTGGTGTCCGTGACATTGGATGGCATCTCCCATGGTCAGTGTTGGAAACCAGCCTCATCACCCCCTGACTGATGACATCCAATCCAGGCAGAGGATTTAGGAAACAGTGTTTGTAGGGTTAGGTGGTCACAGTGCGGGTGTTTTAAGTAGCCACCCAGAGCGAAGTACAAACGGCATGTCTTAAGGTAAGGGCGTCCTGGGGCGGGGGTCCACCCCCAGCAGATCCCGCCTGCACCCCACGGCACGCACGGGGCCAGCGGCAGGCAGACCCCGGAACAGGCCAGAGAGGGGATGAGGGGGCGAGTGAAGGAGGGGAGGGTCCTAGATATGGCCCTAGGTTCGCAGCCTGCTCTCTGGGAGCGGGGAGGGGGGACCATCATGGGGAGAAAGAGAGTAATATTTTAACGGTGCCCTCTGGGCCCCCTGGAATGCTGGTCCAGCCACTGGCGACTCATGTGGCCACCTCAGCGTCAAAATATCACTATGTTAATTTTTACGACCAAGTTTTACTACGTTTTAGAATAATATTTAACAACCGACAGTGTTGGCCCCTCCTCAACAGCGGGCCTGATGGCAGCGTCTGATTCTGCACAGGTTGGGGCCGACGGCCTGTCCCTCACCGCTGCTTAAGCCAACGCATGCGTTTGCTCCCTACAGGGTGGAGCTGAGTTTCAGATCCATTCATAGCGCGACGTGCTTGGCCGCCGAATATTGTCTCGTCTGAGCTATTTTTCCTCACTATTGCCCGGTGTGCACAAGGTTTCCCGTGAAAAATCGACAACGAACCCGAAACAGTTCGATCAACCCTGCGAGCGTCTACGGGCGCGTGATTGTTTTGTGACGCGTACGGTCCCTTCACACGCAGAGAGAAAGGTGGCCTGTTGCCCCCCAGGGTGGGGCCCGGCTGACGGGCTGGGCAGGTGTGTGGCTGCCCCAGCTCCACCGAGTTCCCAGGCCTCTCGGCAGAGTCCCCGGCTGTTCTGGCAAACCTGGGCCGTGCCCCCTCCCCGGAAAACAGCGCGCCGCAGCCGGCACTGTCTGTGGCGGCCCCGAAGCCGGCGCCTGCTCCTCGCTCCCCGCGGTGTGGACCTGCGGCTTTTGCTGTTTCTTTTCCGAGGCGCCTGGCTGTCCCCGAGTTCTCTCTCCTCCGAGTGATCAGCAGGTGCCTCGCTGTTTCCCTTCCTTTTTTTTGAGTCAGGCATCACAGCAGCAACAACAGTAATGATTAACAGTTTGGTTTCAAAACACTTTCTGAAGAAATCACAGTAAACAGAGTCTGTTTGCCTAAGGAAACCCTGCCAGCGAGCAACTGCCTGCGCTAATGAACCCAGAGCCGTTAATGTGGTTTCTTCAGTTAAATTGATTCATGAATTTTGAAGAGAACATTATCTAATGAATTTTCTTTGAATAGAAAGCAATTAAAAGGACAAATCAGTCTGATTAACCCCAAAGTCACCCTCCTGCCACAAACGGTGTACAGTTTGAAATTATATCATGAGAAACTAGAGCACATCCGCTATCTCTTGCCCTCCCCTAATCCGTGTAAATTAATGAACAACAAAGTTAATTTCTCTGCTGACCCCTTCCTCGTATCACCTGGATTATGCTGATGTTTAATTTGCTTAATGTTATAATAAAGACTAAACAGATTTTTTTCCCAGTGAAGTGATTATCGTTCCCTTCAGCTAAAAAGTGATTTTTATTATTTAACGCGCACGTAAGGGTGCGTTTCCTCTAAGCACCACATTGCACTCGGCCAGCTTGGCCCCGAGTGGGGTTGGTGTGGTCGTGGGCGCACTCCGGGTCCGGCTCCTGCCCGAGGAGGCCGCCCCTTCGTCACCGTCAGGACCCCCTGCCACCGGAGGGCTCGGCACCCCGCCGCGGGGGACGCAGCTCTGGGTCCAGGGCTCCCGAGCCACGTGTCCCCTTTGCAGAGACAATAGGAGTCCACTCACGCCGGCCTCCGGCACGTGCCCGGGCCCGCCCCACGAACTCCGCCCCAAGAAACAGCTGCGGCACCTGGGGGCAGATAGTGCGACGGCCTCTGCGTCCACCTGTTCGGTCCTGCGGTGCCGTGAAGAGCGAATACGATTTGAGGTGCTTAATCCAGTAAAAGGGGAATAAAGTTATTTTAGTACTGCAGCCCTGCTCATGGCAGACGCATGCAGCCAAGGACCCCGCCAGCACCTGTGCCCCGTGCGTCTGGCGTTCCGAGTCTGCTCACTGCGGGCTGGGGACAGCCAGCTCAACGTCACAGCCGGCCGCGGCCCCTTTTCCTGCCGCGTCCCAGCCGAGGCTGGGAATGACCCAGCAGTGCACAAGACTTCAAAGTCGGGGGCAGGCCGGCCTCTGCGTCTTGATGGAGCCCGGACCGGGCAGCGTCGGCGGGAGCGGGGGACGCTGGGCAGCAGCCGCAAGGCCGCGGTGTGCGGTCGGGGATGCCCGCAAAGGCCCGCTCTGTGCCCTGCCTCGCTCTCGTTCCTCCGCGCCAGGTGACGTGGTGACGGCGTGCGTGCAGCCCGTGTTTTAATTGAGTGTAACACCTCTATTTGTGTCGATGCCTTTTCCGTTTCAGGCTGCCAGCTATTTATATCAGGGCTGTTACAGCCGCTGGCGCAGATCACGTCACTCTGTATTCTCCCTTCCAGACTCATTCACCGGGCAGGTGTTGTGGAAGCTGCTGAAGGCTGTGAAATTCGGAGAAGTGGTTTCTTACCAGCAATTAGCGGCCCTGGCAGGCAGCCCCAAAGCATCGCGGGCAGTGGGCGGAGCGATGAGAAGCAATCCTGTGAGTTCGGCCGGCGGGACCGGCGGGGGAGTGGCCGGGACTGGTCGGGGGCCGGCAGGGACTGGCGGGGAGCTGGCCTGGCCCTCGGCAGGGAGGAAGGGCCGAGTGTCGTCCGGTCTAAGCCTGTTTCCGAGCAGCCCGTGCTGCGGGGGGGTGTGGGGGGAGCAGCGGAAGCATTGGCGATGGCCCCCGCCCCTCTCCGGGAAGGTGGTACAGAAACATCCTCACATACCCCCGGAAGGCCTCCCCCTGCCTGTCAGAAGCACAGGAGCCGCTCGTCAAGGGAGCACGGGGTCAAAGCCTGGGGGAGTGGCAAGTTGACCCCATTCAGTCGACAGCTGGGTGCCCAGTATGCCCGACACTCTCCTGGGGGGGTCACACAGGAAGCGGAGCGGGCACCCCCCCCCGCCCCCGCCGCCCCATGCAGCTGATGTTCTGGAGGGGTGCACGGGAAGGTGCGAATCCAGCCTGTCTCCTGGGCAGCACGCTGTGACCAGGTCCAGCCCCCGCCCTGACATTAAGGCTAAGATCCCTGTGGAGCTGGGGACCCATAATGCACCCCGTTCGGATGAGTCTTCCCCTGGGGCATGGCCCTGTCCCCAGGCTCGTTCACGTCCTGTCTCTGCTGGGCGTCTGTGCCCGTGTCGCACCCAGAGGTACAGAGGGCACCTCTGCCCCTGCCCTCATCCTGCCACACAGGCCACCGGCCGTCTAATCTCAGAAAGAAGGTGGCTCGACATGGGGGAAAGGCTACCACGTGGGCCTGGCCAAGGCCACCCCTGCCGTGGACCCTGCGTGTGGGCGGGACAGCGCCCCATCTGCGCCCCACCTCGCCCACCGGGAGACCCCGCTG
>NW_006436291.1:1709001-1716454 GCF_000325575.1 Pteropus alecto | reverse complement strand
CAGTCACGGGCTGGGAGTCACTAGATCGGACCCTCGTCCTCAGCTGCCGGCGCTTTGCTGGGGTTTGCAGCGTCTGCACCCCACGGTCACCTCACCTGCCACTCGGCGTCACCAGGTGGTGGCCCTACAGGGCCTCGTGCAGAGCCACGCTGTGGTCCCGTGGGCTCCCGGTGGCAGCGCCTGCACCGAGCGTGCGCCGGACCCGTGACCTTTCCTGCCCCGGCGAGGTGCCCAGGTCACCGGAGCTAAGCGTGGTGTGACGAGGCGTCCCACCCAGCTCCGCATCTCCCCGCGCCCCACGTTCTCGGGGGCCGGGCTGGCGTGTGGCTTCGCGCCTGCCCCGCGGCAGCCCCGCCGTTAGCCGCCCGCGGGCGCTGCAGGGTTCACGAAGCGGGGGGATGATTCGGCGGCTTCTGATTTCGCGCCTTTGCCAGTCAAGCTTGCTGCCGCTTCCCTCCGGAGGCCCCGTCTCCTCCCGGGTTGGGACCCAGCGTGACTTTGCTCTAGGGAAAAGGCCACGCGGACACGGGGGTGTCACAGCCCCACCGAGGGCCGGTGGGAACGCGGACTCTGGGGTGCCTGCCGCCTCCGCCGTCACCACAGTGCCGTGTCCTGCAGGAGCTCTCCCTTCGTCCCCGACCGCGTCTCTGCGGTCCGCGTCCCCTGGGGAGGGTTCCTCTTTCTCACCTCCCCCCCTGACGTCCCGCGTGACCCCCCGTGTGGGCACATGGACCGTGCGGACACCACCTGGTCCCTCCGTGGGTCTGAGTCCCACGTCCTGCTGGAGGAACCAGCTCCCTAACCCACAGGTACAGATGGGCAGCCCCTCACCTGCATCGCCCACCGTCCCCTCCGCCACGGAGACGCGGTGGCAGTCCCGTGATCGCGCCTGTGGCACTATTCAGGGACGTCTATTGTCCTGCAACCAGAGTGACTCCCTCCACCACCTGGTCCCTCCGTGGGTCTGAGTCCCACGTCCTGCTGGAGGAACCAGCTCCCTAACCCACAGGTACAGATGGGCGGCCCCTCACCTGCATCGCCCACCGTCCCCTCTGCCGCGGAGACACGGTGGCAGTCCCGTGATCGCGCCTGTGGCACTATTCAGGGACGTCTATTGTCCTGCAACCAGAGTGACCCCCTCCTTCTGCTGTTAATCTCCATGAATGTCTCTGTCCAAGTGCGGCCACCGCCCCTGAAATTTATAAAATAGGGTCTCACAGGGCTTAAAACTCTAATGTCCGTGAAGCCCTCGTGTTGACGTCCCCATCGCGGGCTGGGGCCGAGCCCGGCAGTGACCGCGGACTGGGCAGGAGGACGTGGCAGGCGCCCCTCTTAGCACCTGCCCCCCCGTGTGCCCAGGGCAGCTGGTTGGCGGCGAGCCCATGGTGGCCTGACCCCGTGCCTTCCTCTGCAGCCAAGCCCTGCGTGTGACTCCCACAGGGACCGTCACCTGATGGGACATCGCAGGGGCACAGCGGCTGCAGGACCCGAGAGGGGCCTCCAGCTGCAGGCAGGCGCGTCACAGGTGCTCCTGCAGAGGGCTCTGGACACGTGGCTGCCCACAGTGGCTGCCGGCAGCGTGGTCCCCAGCAGGTTCCGGAAGGCGGATGGGCTGGGGCAGCCGGGAGGTGACCCACACTGAGGGCGGAAGGGGCCCTGGTCGGCCTGGACCGTGACAGGCGGTGGCCCACGTGGGTGTGTCCGTCCCCTGGTGCCGATGGCAGGGCTGGGCAGGACCGCGCGCGTGTGGCCCCTCAGCGCACAGCGGAGGCTCGGGTTGAGGACGGCGCCCTGCGGGCTGGATGGGGGACAGCGGATCTGGAGCGTGGGGAGCGCATCGGCCTCCTTGCGCGCTGGCCGAGCCGGGACCCCCTCGGCGGCCTGCGTGGCCGCGGACAGTCGCCGGCTCACACGGCGGCATGTGCTGCCGACATCGTTTCTGTTCGCCCGCCGGAGGACGAGACGGTTTCTGCGGTGTGCGATTTCGTCCCCTCCAGACACCTGATTTTTCCAGAGTTTTCCAGGAGGGACTCACTAGCCGGGGAAGACGGTTTGGCAGCCTTCCACAAGGCGCTCCCTGGGGCCCAGCTGGGAGGGCGGTCAGCTCCTGGCAGACCCGACCGAAGACGCCCGCCCCCTCCCCGCAAAGCACCCTCTGCTCATCCTCAGACAGAATTTGCTAAATGCAGTTCAAAGGCGATCAATACCGTGCAGGGGGGGGTTCCCCACCTTTTCCTAAACAAAACGCATTCCGGAGGATTAGTTTATTCACAGACTGCCGGGAGCGTTAATGACCCCGAGCCTCGTCTGCCCGTCACCCAGATGGCTGTTGATAAAGATTTAGCATCATGTTCTAAGTGTCAGGGCTGTCAGTGGGGCTGAACCATTTGACCAGAAGAAAAAAACGCACAGGGAGCTATTGATTACAGCTTCTCGGTGTCACTTGTTCACCAGGATTTAGGTATTGATGAGGCCGCGAGTGAAAACAAGCTTTCCCGTGGGCCGCGGGCGCGGGAACAAAGGCGAGGCTGGAGAGAGCCTCACCGGCCTCCGGATCAGGGATTCCGCTATCGACCGAAGGACCCCTTCGCGTTCTTCTCGTTGGAGACAAATCTCTGGGTTTGGAAGTTTTATAGCGTTCGAGAAAGGGTCTGTGTAAGTGATGGATTCGTGGATCGGATGAGTTAGGTCTCACAGCATGAAGATTTCAATGCCGCTGTGATACGAGCTGCTTGGTTATTGATAAAAATTACATTTTATGCAGCACGGGCTTGGCGTGGAGGGCGCTGCTCCTTTGAAATGTCCTTCGGGCCCCAATAAATCTCAGCAGGTTTCGTTATTTTAATAGTGCAAAACCTGCCACCAAATTACAGAAACAGAAGCGGCGTTGTCCGTCTCTGGTGTAAAAACGGCGCATGTTGGGGATGTCGCCTGCCCCCCCGCACGGCGTGCATACAGCGAAGCCTGGTCAGCAGCTGCCATTGCAGCTAATTGTGGTTTCCAGTCGGCAGCCCTGTGACCTGCACGGTTTGTGGAAAGAGACGGGTTCGTGTTACACACCTTGCTAATTTCAGAGCTTGTTCAGAGGGAGGGAAAACTCAGAGTTCGCTTGCAAAACCCGTTAGGTAGGAAGGTTGAATTGGTGCCTAAATGTTTGCAAGACTGAGTCGAATTCAGTGCCCGCCTCTTGCTCAGTCAGAAAGTTGAGTGGTGCCCTGTCTCATCCTGTCCTCACAGCGGGCGTTAGCGTGACCGCGGTGTAGCCTGAGTAAATATTTCACTCAAACTCCGCCGCCCCTTCCCAGACGGCGATCTAGGCCGCTGGCGGGACTTGGCAGTTACTGCTCTTCGGTCCGCGCAGCTACGGCGAACAGGAAATCGACTCGCGCCCTCACCCCGCTGCCCGCGGAGACGGCGCGCGTTACCATGGCAACCCAAACGCACAGTGGGAATCGGCACGAGTGTGCGGTGCGGGGCAGTCAGAGCCCCCCTTCCAAGCCCGGGCCCCCCGGCCACACCTCGCGGGCCCCTGCGGGCTGTGCCAGGACTGGCGGGGAGCGTGAGGGCTGGACTCTGCCTCTCCTTCGCCTCTAAGCGGCCGTGCGAACTTGGACGTGAGGCTGATAGTGCCTGGCCTGGGGCACTAACGAGGAGACAGGCGTTGGAGCCCCAGAGTCCCTCCCCCATAGGAGCCTGCCACGAACGGCCGTGTCGTCACACTGTGGGACACAGGGGCGGACAGCGGATGTGGTGTGCCTTTCCCTGTGGTGTCTGCGGAGGGTCAGCACCCTTCCTCCCACCCCGGTCCCCCGTCTCTAGAGATGGCCCCGTTCCTGTGATCGTGCTCACCGGGGGTGACATCCATCGTGGAGCAGCCACCGTGATGTTTGCACAGTGATGAGACCTGTCACCGCTGCACGTCATGATGGAATGACTCAGCCGTGAGGCTGTCTCCCCGGGCTCACGGGCAGACCCTTTTCTCAGGAGCAGTTTGAAGTCTGCAGAGACCCCGCTGCATCCCCTTCCAGAAGCCCCCCGGGAGCAGCTCTGCCCATGCTCTGCGAACTGCTCACTGGGATCTCCAGGCAGCCGCCCCGCGATCCCCAGAGCCCCTCAGGCGGGGCACGCACTGCCCCTGGCGTGTGGCCACCGGCTGCCCAGGGGAGAGGCCCACCTCCCAAGACGACTCCACGCCCTGCGGCTTCAAGGGACCGTAAATTATACCCTTCTCCTCCTGCCATGTCCTGAGCCCACTGAGAAGTGGACAGAGGGCTTCGAGGTGCTAAGGCCTTCAGGAGAGCAAAGTGGCCTGGCAGAGGTGGCGTAGCCGTGGCTTCCACGACTTCCTGCCGGAGTGAGAGCGGCCTGTGCTGGCGCCAGCCCCAGCTGGGGCGGACGCCGACCGTGTCTCAAGCCCTTGGGGTGGGGGGCACAGCACGCTGTCTGAGGGGGTCCCTGGCGCCTGTGAGAGGGGTCATTGGAATTGCTGGCTGGCCTGTCACTGCCCCGGGGGTGGGGACAGCAGCAGCAGCCACTCAGGTGGGGAGGAAGGAAGCTGGAGCTTCTCAGACGTCCTGAGAATCCAGAGCTGGAGGAGAGGACTCAGAAATCCCAGGGCACGGTGGTGTGGCACGTGTCAGCAAGCCTTTCCTGCGAAGGGCCAGAGTATATATTTTAGGCTTTGCCAAGGCGGCCACCGGCTGGCTGCACCAGGGGGTCTCTGTGCCCACAAACCTGGATTTACTTCTCAGCGACGTGTGAGAACTTCACACACCGCCCATTATCTGGAAACGTGACTGTAAGTCTTGTGAGTACACGTCTGAGGTCACTGACCAGACGAACCTTTCTCTTCCCAAATCTCGGTGCAGAGGGGTTGCCGGAAGAGCCTTCTCCGCACGGTCACCTTTGCGCATGGAGTTCCGGGGGACTCACTGACGCAGCTGCCTGGGGACCTGTCCCCAGCCCCTGGCCAGTGCCTGCTCGCGGTCGAGCCGGCATGGCGGGCCCTGGTCCGTGTGCTCGGCCTCCGGTGCCGCGCACAGACTGACAGTGGCCCTCACTGTCCTGCAGGTCCCCATCCTCGTCCCCTGTCATCGAGTGGTCTGCAGCAGTGGAGCCGTGGGCAACTACTCCGGAGGGCCGGCCGTGAAGGAGTGGCTTCTGACCCATGAAGGCAGCCTGGCGGGCGGGCTGGCCCGTGTGGGCCGAAGTTGAGTGCGTGAGGTTGGAGTGAGTACGTGAGTGACACGTAGATGGAACCACCGTCGGAAGGAGCCGTGTGGTCACGTTGTAGTAAAAGAGCCAGTGTGTCCTGCGGCGTGTGTGTCCTCATTTTTCCGTCTGCGACAGCGAGCTCAGGAGGCCGGCCGCCGTGCACACGCTTTGTCCCGTCTCGCGTTAGGGTTCATCCCTGACGTCTGTTCGCACAGGGTGGAGGGTGGCGGGGCTGGAAATGCAAGGGCGGCGCCCGCTCTGGAACGCGGCAGCTGGTGCCCAGGGCACAGCTGGCTGCCTGGGACCCAGAACCAGCTGGGTCCAGAGCCAGCTACAGCCGCCAGGGCCCCGGGTCGCAGCCCCGGAGGGTGTTCCCGCCGTCCGGTCCTCCTGGCGGTCGGAGCGGCTGGAGGCCTTGCTGAGGGAGGCGGGTGGCCGTGGGGCGCTGCTGCGCAGGGCTCCGTGAATGCCGGAGGAGCAGGCGCGAGACGCGTCCCTTCCGACCTGTGTCCACGGAGCAGAAGGCAGCGGCTCGCCGAGGAGAGCTGAGAGGTGGACGCCCTTCGGGTGCGGTCCAAGGGGCAGGCGTTTCTCCTGGCCTTGGTGCACTCTGGACAGAGGGTGACGAGGGTCCCCGGCCTCCCCACTTAGCACCCCAAGGTTGAGCCTAGAGGTCAGGGGTCACACACGAAGCTGGGTTGCTCATGTTGCCGGTGGCGATGGGGAGCATCTCCATCATCCGCTGCGCTCCGCGGTCTGCTCTGTCGTGGTCACATTGTCGTCTCGGCTTCACGATGGACTGCAGGGCAGGGGGCAAACGCGTAGCTACGCGTGCGGGGAGATGGAACAGATTTACTCCGTGATACATGGAGTCAACATGCGACGCCCAGCCATGCGGCAGGAAGCTGCGTGTTCGTCGCGGGCTCCTGTGACAGTGTAAACCGCAGTAGAGACGCTCAAGTGGTTTGTATGCGTCACCAGGAACCGAGATGAGGCACAGCCGTGTGACGCGCACGGTCTGGGTGTGTTCTGTGCTTCACGTGACAACACCAACAGCGGACGGGGCATGAACTTCAGACCGTCCTCACCAACTTACGACCTGTTACACCCTTTCCTTACTCAGCCAGATTAATTCTAGATTTTCTTTCTTCTAAAGCGAAATGAGTGTCACCCATCTTCTGTCCTTCTCGGGGCTCAGGTCCGAGACAGCGGTGCCATGTTCCTGCAGTGGCTGCACGGACGCCCGGCCTGGGGACAGACCCCGAGCCTCACGGGCACCTCCCGCACCACGCAGCCCGCGTGAGCTGGGGGGTGGGGGGTCTTTGCATCTGGGGGTCGCAAAGGTGGCCGTGCTCCAAGCTCACCAGGGAAAGCTTCGCTCCAGTCACCGGTGGCCACTGCAGTTGTCCCTGCCCTGGTTCCTGCAGGCGGCTCGCCCTCAGCCGTGCGGGTCTCCCGAATGCGCTGCGCTAGGCTGCCCCGAGACCCCAGGCTCCGCTCTGCTTGAGGACGGAGCCCTCAGATGGGCTCTGTGACAGTCCCACAGAGCACGTTGTGCCATCGGGGCTGCCGGCAGATCAGCAGGCCTGTCGGTGACACTGTCAGACCCTGACGATGCTCCAGATGCCCCAAACTGCCACACGCTCTGCTCACAGGCCACCTCCCGGGCCAGGAGAGTGTGGGCCTCTCACGCAGGAGCCCTGCTCCGTGATCACCAGGTCCCAGCAGACTCTGAAGGATCCAGGCTCGGCGGCCACTCACATGCAGCCGCATGCAGCCATCAGAGCCATCTGAGGTGACCTTGCCACTCCGATGGCCCAGCACCGGCTGTCTGGGCCGCGGCCTCGCTGCAGTACACGCCCGCATCTGCGTTCCATCTCCCGGGTGCCTCGGCCCTGTCAGAGCCGGCTTGACACACGCCCTGAGGTTCCCGCCAACAGAGGCGGCCGCCGGGCTCACGCACCGTGGCCGTGTACTGCTCCAAGGACAAGCTCCGTAGAGGGACATGAAAAGCCGACGCGGGTGGCCTGGAGCCGCCTCCGCAGCTCAGGCTGCAGCAGGGCGGATGAAAATCAAGAAGAACAGGAAAGGCACAGAGAGGTACAACCGCGGTTTCCAGACGTGGGGGCTGTGGACGCGAGGAAGTCCCCGGCCCCCGTCCCCCCGCCTTCCGGCGCTGGGAGCTTTGAACGCTGACACGGGGACCGCGGGCGGCGTGAGCACTGGCTGCACCGCACCC
>NW_006436291.1:1703194-1708977 GCF_000325575.1 Pteropus alecto | reverse complement strand
TGAAAGATGCAGAAATAACATCTTTTTCCGGAACCACGCTTAGACTGAACCAGGCCCTGGGCCACGCGGGAGGCTGTTTTCCACAGGGTCATTGTGTTCCGGTCCCCTGTCCCCGTGAGGTGCCAGTAACCCCCCACCCCCATCCTCGGCGTCCTGTGGCCGTGTCCCGTGGTGGAGCCACAGTGCGAGCCTCACCCGCAGAAGAAGACGGGCTGTCCAGACACAGGGCACCTGGGCGCGCCGAGGCCCAGCGAGGTGTGGGGGCCCCGGAGGCCGGAGGGCCCGGCAGCATCTGGAGACGGGGGGCCGGCTGCGTTTCCGAGGACGCGAGCCACCTCACCTGTTCATGACGCACCTGGGTGTGGAGCGCGTGGCCACTTCCTGCCCCGCAGGATGGCTGCTCAGCGACCTCGTGCGACTAGGCCATTGGCCGGGTAGGCGCTGCGGGCGTCGGCCCGGACCCGGCTTTGGTGCCGCCTTCCTGGTCTGCGCCCCCCACCGTCTGCCGCTCCGTCTCCTCTTCCGCGTGGCCGAGTGCCCCAGCGCAGGCGTGCTGACGGGGAGACTGTCGCTGTTGCCACTTGGCCGTTTGTGAACAGAAGTTTTTTCTCCCAGACGTCACCTCCTGGGCAGCTGCAGCGTGAGGGTGGCCCCGGGCGAGGACGACGCTTACCGACGCGGGCCATGTGCGGGACGAGCAGGCTCCCCCGGCATGTCCCGTCCCCTCGCCCAGCACCGCGTGGCCCGCCCTGGCCCCTGGCACACCAGCAGCGGTGACCCCTGACCCCAGGCCGCAGCACCCGCTCAAACCTCTGCCCCCCTGAAACAGGCGGCGTGTCAGTCACCTCAGAGCCGGCCAAAGACCTTCGTGCTGTTCCGGTTTCCAGCTGCGCACGGGAAGATTCCGAAGCGATAAATAAATGGCCTAATGTGGGACACAGGGAGAAAAGATGGTTTTTATTTCATGCACAGGATTTTCCCGGAAGGCCGATCCTAAGCCGGGCGCTCCCTGCGGGCTCCGTGTGCGTGATGCGCCTGGGCTCCCGCGTGTCCTTTGCGTGTTTCCTGCCACCGTCCTGGCGGAGAGGTCGCGGACAGAGGCACGCGGAGGTCCTCGGGCAACGGGGGGTTAACTGCTTCTCCGCCTTCAGCCTTACGGCGTTTTTTTCTTTCTCGTTCATGGGCATTTGATTGAAAGTTTGTGTTTAGGAAGCTGAAGGTCACATCAATTTTTCCTGTTATCAGTTTGAAAGACAGGGTTTTAAGTGAGCTCTGCCAAGAACCCTGTCTGTCTGTCTGTCTGTCTGACGGGATGGGGGTGGCAGTTGAAAGCGAGGCCAGGAGCTGGAGAAACCGCAGGTCCCGGCGCGCCCCTAAGTGACTGAGGGCAGCCGCCCAGAGTCCCCGGACCCCGTGGCTCCAGCCGACGACAGATGGAGAGCGTCTGGCCTCCGTCACCGGGTCGGCTCCGACAGGACCCTGGCGGGCGGGGCGGGTGAGAACCTGAGCATAGACCGTGGGGCCGAGATGGGGCCGAGATGCACGTGGGCCCCAGCCCAGCCTGAGGGCACCGTGACCACTGAAACGATGCTGTCAGCCTTTAAACAGCGCCTCGTTCACGTTTCCTTGATTGAGAAAAGCCACAGGAAGAAGGCCACAGGGGCCGTAGGTAAGGTCATCCCGAACACCGGCCCTGGCGGCGCCGATGCCATGGCTCTGAGCGCCATCCTGGGCGACTGAGGGGGCTCGGTGGTGGCCGGTTCGTGGACATAGGTGGTGGGACTCTCGGGTAGCGGGAGTCGCTGTGGTCTGAGGCTGCAGGACAGGAACTGCCAAGCGGTCACTGTCGTGAGCTCCGATGTGGGTGCAGGAGCACAGGGAGTCTGCTGCTGCAGGACAGAAGTGACCGCTGGGCCCAGGTGACCCCCGTGGTCCCACCCGCGCTCCTGGAGGTTCTTCCGCTGTATGCAGACCTTCGACGGTGTGCCAGGCCGGGCGGGGGCTCTGTCCCCCTCCTTCCCTTGTTTCTCAGGCCACCTCCCCACACACACCCAGACATATCTCAAGTCTGCCTGTCACTTAGTGTTTCTGTTCGGCACCCAAACGCAAATAGTACGTTTGCTTCCAGATTGGTTTGTTGACGTAAATTAAGAAAAACCCAGCTGGAGAAGATATCAGTGTCCAAACATTAAGCAACACGTGATATCACGCAAAAAGTGTTGCTTTTGCGTGTTTTGATTGCCATAGCTACGAGGAGAAGGGGCCGCAGGCGGGAGACTTGGCAGGCAGTGTGGGGCGGGGGTGTGGCGTCTTCCAGCAGGCAGACTCGGCCCCGGGCCCCGGGTGACAGCTCTGCGCTAGGAGGCATCCCGGCCACCCCCCAGGCCTCTGAGGGGCCTGCGCAGGGGAGGGGTCTTATCCCAGGGGAAGGGACGAAAACAGCCTCAGATTCAGCCAGACCTGGGTTCAAATGCCCCTCAGACATGGGACCCACCCTCTCAGACCTCAGCTCCCCCACATGTCAATGGGCTGGCGGGGCCTCAGACATTGCTGCCAGCACCACGGACACTCCCATGTCCCACCCCCGACCCCTCACCTGAGACGAGGACAGCTCAGAGCACCCCTTCCAAGAAGGAGAGGCCAGCTCTGGGGACCCAGCTCAGGGACAGTCGGAGTGGCAGACCGCACAGAGCAGAGTAGGGAGTGACGGCCATGCTCACTGTTCCCCGTGACCCACCTGGGCGCCCGCTGTGCCCGGCGCTGTCCGTCAGCGGGGGGCGCCTCCCGCCTTGGGCCCTGCGGACGGGGGAGGCTGCGTCGCTGCACCCAGCTCATCACGTTTCATGTCGGTCCTTGCTGATGTGTCTTGTGGGGGGATAAAGTGACCCCTCGTAGTTAAAACTTCCGCTGTAACGAGGAGCTGTCTGCTCACGCCCATGCGCCCCCCAGCGGCTCACCGCGGCTTCGTGCCGGCCTACGCGTGCGGCCCGCGCGGAGAGGCCTGGCGCCTTCTCCCTCTGTGGTCTCGCAGCCCCTGCCCCGTGGGCGTCCCGCAGCTGGGGACAGGGCCGGGGGAAGTGCCTAGCCCGGCCGGAGGCGGGCACATCCCTTGGCGATGTCGTAGACAGTGGGGACGGGGCACCTCGGAGCGGCCGACGGCATCGGGGTGTCCCCAGGCATCCAGAGATGTCTGGGAACCCCCTGGGCCCATGCAGAGGGAGAGAGGAATGGCAGCAGCATCTCTCCGTGACACGCATGTGAAGACACGTGACTGGCCGCGGGCGTTTGTCACGTGAAACGTGGCATCGGTCTGGCTGCCGTCAGCGAGGGGCTGGCAAAGCCCATTAAAGCCGAGCGGTGGAATGTCACGCGTCCCACCAGCCTGGGTGTGTCCCCCGGAGAGACGCCTGTCCCTGTGTGGCGGTACGGGGCAGGAGGTGGCCCCAAACGTCAGACCGAAGGTATGTGTCTGCCCCGAATGGAGGAGCCTGGTGAGACGTCCGCCGCCACGCTTCCGAGGGCACATGTGTTATTTCCGGGCAGACGGAGGAGGAGGGGCGCTGGTCTCCATATTTTAATGAGAAAACTCTGGCGGGGAGAAGGGGTGGCGTCTGTGTGACCCCCCACGGTTCTGTGGGCGCCCGTCTCCATGACCCTTGGTCTCCGAGAATGTCCAGACCTGCAAATTGACACTCACGCGAGGGATTCGGCCACCGCGGCCGGTTGGTCTGGGCCCCGGTGGGGGTTCCGGCTGGCGGGGGGCCCTTGCTGCTGAAGGTCTCCATCGGGAGGGGGCCGTGCCCCAGGAGGCTCACGGGAAAGTACGTGTGAACGTTTGTTTATTTTCTTAGGAGGAATCACAGGGTCCGGGGAGAAGTGACAAGCGAAGTGGCGAGCCCAGCTGGGCCACGCCTGCTCCAGGGCCAGCGTACGGTTCTGACGAGATTTCGTAAATTGCTGCTCTCAGCCAGTGTGCAGAGTGCGGACTCAACAGGAGCGTGGGATTACGCCCCCGGCGGCGGGACGGCCTCTGCCACGCGCTTTCGTGATGTAAATTACCCGTGGCATATAATCGGGACAGCAGATGGGGCCGCAGAGTCCTCGAGAAGAGGCCTCGGTCCCGCAGCCACCTCGCAGGGCACGCGTCAGAGGTCCAGACCCTGGCGGGAGAGGCCGGGGCGCGGGGGGCAGGCGCCTCCGGCCCGCGTGGGCTCCGGGCACGTGCTTTGCAGTTTCTCCTCCTCTGCCCCGTCCGCTCGCGGCCACGCCTCTGCCGCTGCTTTTCTCATGAACAGAGATGCTGCCAGAGCAGAGGCCGAGGCCACCACCGCAGGGCCTTCTGTGCCGTGGGCACCCCGCTGCTGCAGGCCGAGCGACCACACCCCCACTTCCGGGTGACGGCAGAGAGAAGCGGCCTGTGCAGTGGGCAGCACAGTGCCCGGCAGGCTGTGGGCGAGATGCCAGCAGCTTAAAGGTAAAGGAACATTCAGTTTGAAAGTTTGTAATTGCGTCGGAATGAGCTGCATATGACTTAATGACACAATCAGGTTCCTCGTGATACGGAGTGATTTTAATCCGCAGCAGCACCGAGGAACGCGGAGTGTGGCAGGCACCTGGCCGACGCCTGGCCCCTCCCTTCCTCTCTCCGTGAGAAGGGAGGGCGTTTCGAATGCCCCTCCGACATTCCGCTTGTGCCACAGGGTCCCGGCCCGGGTGGGGTGGGACTTTGGCTCCCTGTGACCCAGAGAGAAGCAGGCCGCCTGCCACCCCCCAGCGGGCACGTGGGAATGCATCTGCATTTATTTCCAGGGCTGACTGAGTCCTCCAGGGGCAGATTCTGAGTGACCCAGCTCCAAAACACTCACTTCTGGGCCTGCATGTGACCGCAGCCAAGGGCCTGAGCTGGCCCGCCGTGCAGCGCTCATGCGTGTTACGTGGGAGGCAGCCAGCTCCCGCTCGCGCTCCATCCCAGGGCACGTCACGCGAGCTGAGATCACGCGTTCGCGTAAAGCTGCCTTTTCTTCAAGGTGTCGAGTGACACGTCTGAGTATTACAACACCAAGAGGTAAGGAGCTGTTGGTACTTTTCCATGCAGGCATCTGACTTCTGCGCCAGGAAGCAGTGGGACAGGTATTCTGTAGTTTCTAGCAAATTGGCCTCAGATGTAGGTGAATAGATTTCATCAAGCGAAGTGTGGGAGCTGCCGTGTGCTGGCCGGAGCCTGCCGGGCGCTGCGGGTCCATTCAGCGCCGGCCACAGACCGGCTCCTCCCTCCGCCCCCTCCGCCTGCAGCACAGTGCCTCGGCCTTCGGCACAGGGCCTTCAGCTTGACCGTCGGGTGGTGCTGGTGGTGCTGGCTCTGACCCTCTGGCTGCTGTGGCCGCTGGCCTCCGTGCGGGAGGACAGCGCCCTGTCTGAGCTGTCATCAGAAGCCCTCCGGCCGGGAAGCTTTGTCCCACCGTGCTGGGAGAGGCAGCAGGACGGCTTGGGGAGAGGGCCGGGGTCAGAGCCCAGTGCATCCCCCTCGGGGTCACGTCGTGCTGCGTGAGCTGCAGGGCCCGCCCACACCTTCGTTTCTGCGGTGGGCTCAGGGGGCCCCCGGGAGGTGCGTTCCAACCCACGCAGCTTCGCACACGGCCTCATTTGGGGAAAAAGGTCTTTGCAGAGTGACAAAGTGGAAAATCTTGAGATGACCCTAGATTTTCCTAGTGGGCTTTAAATCTAATGACAGGCGTCCTTTCTAAGGGACAGAAAGGGAGAGATGGGACACGGGAGCCAGGGAA
>NW_006436291.1:1695888-1703171 GCF_000325575.1 Pteropus alecto | reverse complement strand
AAAGAGACAGAGGTGGGAGTGACAGGACCACAGGCCAAGGGGCACCCGGGGTCTCGGGTTCCAGCACGGCCTTTCAGCCGAGGGGGGCAGCGGGTAGTCCAGCAAACGCAATCAGGACACCTGGCCGAGCAACGTGAAAACATAATTCCCAAAACGTCAGCGACCTAAACATTTTAAAATTATTTTTGTTACTGTGTCAGAGGAGGTGTCTCAGAACACAGCTCAGAGCTATAAGGAAAGCGTCGACTCATTGGTCTACACGAAACTGTCCGAAAGAAAAGACACGTGCTTCCCTGCGAGAAAGCACCAATGTATAAAGCACTGAGGTTCTGTCCATAATATGTAAAAAGTGTCTGCAAACCAATAAGAAAAACTACCCGAAAGACAGAATGTGGAATAGAGACCGGTTCATAGGAGACTGCAGAGGGGCGGACAGAGGCCTCCAGGAACCGAAGGCACCGCGATTGTCGACGGGGTCACGCGGGCCGACGCCATCTCAGCAGCGATCAGAGTTGCAGAGGAAAACGTGACGGAGCATCTTACTGTCATCTAGGGTGACAACGTCAGAAATATGTCGTTCTTTGCCTGCAGCGTAGAGAGAAGGGCACACACACTGTTGGTAGGGCCGTTGGCACGTGTTTGGAGGGCGGGTCTTTGATACTAAAAATGCAAAATGCCTGCACCATTTGACCAAACAGTTCTGATTTTAGGAAGTAGTCCAGAGCCTCGTGCACATGTGGGGCCGTAGTTACACGGTATCCGTGGCACCGTTGCCTGTCGGAGCCACAAACGAGCAACTGCGGAAGTGCGCCATCAGCAGGGTCTGCCGAATAAATCAGGGCACGTCCCCACGGTCAGACAGCCCCGCTGTGAAATGGTGGTGTGAGTCGGTATCGATCCGCGTGGAAAGACGGTCAGGACCCACTGCTGAGTGACGACGGCCTGTGACCAAACGTCAGGCTGATGGGTGGTTTTTTATAATACAGATTTTTAGTTGTGCACACCAGTGCGAAGTCGTGGAAGAGAATCCATCAAGGCGAACATGCGGACAGACGCCTTGGGAGAGAGATGGGAGGTGCTCTGGGGCGTGCGTGCACGTGCGTGTGTGTCGTACGCTTTCCAGTGTGGTTCAACTTTATGATGCGGTATTTATTACTTAATCGATTTATACTCATAAATTATATGTTATACTTTACTTTTATAATACGTTTTTCTGTTATATGATGTTAACATAAATTATGTGTGTTTATGTAAATAAATGTGTGTATTAAAGTAATGTTACTATATAACAGTAATAACATGAAATATAATTTACTTTATTAAAATGTTTTAACTTCTTATCTAATCAGATAAATACGATCTGTGGTTCTTAGAGCCATGTACGTGTGCACGTATGCACACACACGTGTCTGTTATTTCATTGTTTAGAGACCGTCTGTAGAGCGAGACGGTCCCCTGATGACCTCGGCACAAGGAACTCGCGAACCATCGCCTCTCCTTCCTGTGCTTGTGTGTGGTCTGTCTTTTGCAGGGAGAATGTATAGCCTCGTAGCGATGGAAACACAGCATGTTGGCTCGCTGAGAAGGGTCCCTGACAGATGCAGTCAGAGACAGCGCTGGCAGACGCAGGCTGGTCTGGCGACTGCTGTCACTCGCCCGGCCATCTGCCTGTCAGCTGCCACTCCCCACTGGCGGGCCGTGGAGTGAGAACACCCCCGGTGAGGGCGGTCTCCGTGTGGCGCCCGTGTGCACACAGCATCAGCTCAGTGCAGACAGTCGGGGTGGGGGCCTGGAAAATCAAGAGGGGCTTCCTGGAGGAGGGGGGCTAAAATTGCTCCTGTTAGAGCCAGACAAGACGTGGAAGACATTTGGAGAAGACGGAGCGTTCAGATGCCGTAGGGAGAGCACGGGTGGCCTTGGCCCCTGTGAGAGGCAGCCAGGGACCCTCGGGGGGGTAGCAATGGTCAGGCAGGGGTGGGACATGCGTGGGGCCAGCTCTCAGGGCACTTCCGGTGGTGGCTGGTCAGGAGAGCAGTAGTGGCCGTCGCCAGCCCTATGCCACGTGGGAACACTGCGGCCCTGGGCCGCCGACCGTGTCTGGGGGCCGGGCTCCAGCCCTGCACCCTGGGCTACGTGGCCTCATGGCCACCAAGCCCTACACGGCACCCTGCGATGCAGGGGCCTGTCACAGGGCGGGTTTTCCGGCAGAGCGGTCCCCGAGGAGAAGACAGGCCACTTGCTCATGGCTCCGCCCACACGGGCAGCCGGCGCCTTCTGTCCTCCGGGTCAGGCCCGCGTCACCCGTTCCTTGTTCCCTGGGACCCGCGAGGACTGGGGCAGTGGGTGCCTCCCCTGGCGGAGCAGGCCCAGCCCGGGGCAGAGAGGCTGCGTCTGGTCCCTGCGCCCCAGGTCTTACATAATTAGGTGAGTCACTTAGTGTCGCTGTGTCTTGTTAGAGAAGCTACTAATCCTTAGAGCTAAGGAGACGAGCTAATGAATGTAAAACCCTTTGGAAATATGAGAAATGCCGAGGTGCCGTGTAACGGCCCGTTCTCCCGGCATCGACACTCTGCGTGGCGGAGCCACAGGCCTCTTCCGGGAGAGCGTCTTCCAGGCGGTGGCATTCGTGGGCTGGGTCTGCCCCAGAGCCCCGCAGCTGGCTGGCAGCTCCCATGCTCCTTTGCAGGATGAACTGACATGGGGACAGGGATGGGCGAACCGGCTGGGACTCACCACCCCCGGACCTGGGGACAACCTATGGCCTCCAGGAACCATGGGGCGTGGGCTGAGGATGGGGAGGGACTCCAGGCCATGACTGCTGAGCGCCTGAGGGGGCGGGCGGGGCCCAGGTGTGGCCAGCCTGGTGGCACTTCTCGTACCCGCCATGACGGGCTGGCCACAGCGCACTGGTCCTCGGCTCTCTCTCTGCAGTGGAACTTCTGACGTTACTCCCAGCTTCTCCAGAGGGGGGTGGGGCCGCGACGCCCCTCGGGCGGACCCAGCACCCAGCACCTCCTGCTTGTCTCCCATCGGAAGGATGAGCGCTGGGCGTCATTCTCGCTCGGTGAGTGGCCTGAGTCCGGGGCAGCACTCGCCCCAGGCTCTGGGCACACGCGGCCCCCCGTGGGGTGGGCTCTGCACGGGGGTTGTTGGAAATAAGACAGACAACCGAACGCCCTCTCTGGCACCTACTTCCTGAGGACGCATGGCACGGCCAGCAGATCGTCACTGTCTCTTCAAACCATGGCGACGGTGTTTACGTTCAAGACCAAGCACAGTGGCCAGTTAGCAGAGCCATATCCTGGGCCAAAAATAACTGCGAGCCGCTCCAAGAGACCCGAGTCACAGGGCGAAGTGGACGTCTGACAGAAGCCCGTCGGCCACAGTCACCAGAGTGGATCTCGGCTTCAAGAAAAGTGAAGCCTGAGTCATGCGTTTGGTGGCTGAGCCTTCAGACGACCGTCTTTGGGATGACATTTCTGAAGAGAATCGTCTAGAACTTACGAAGAAGGAATTTGTTCCCAAACAATACGGAAAAGAATCAGGCCCCGCCCAGCAGAGGTGAGCTGCCAGCTCGCCCAGTGTCCTGGGGACACCCTGGCAGGCCGCTCGATCCGGAGAGACCTGGGTGCCCCCAGCCCTGACGGGGCCCGCCGGCACGCTGCAGGCCGACGCTGACACCAAACCCCTCGGGACGGTCTCGCGGAGCATCGGGGACCCCGCTTTGTGCCCACGTCACGCTGCGAAACGTCTTCCTCGTGGGCACGTTCAAAAAACACGTTAGTAAGTACGTGGCTTTGCCAAGAAAGGCTGACATTTCCGCCCTTTATCAAACGTGACAGCTACAGCCGTCGCAAAGCCCCGTGGTGTCCCGCATTCCCACGGAGGAGAGGGAAGCATTTTGCCCCAGATCACTCAGCTTCGAAGCCATGAAGCTGAGGCTTGAGCCCAAAGCCTTCACCGCGGGGTCTGTGCTGGGCATCGATGTCGCCATCCTTACATTCCAGAACCAAGTCTAGGATGGCCCACGGGTGGCGCGGCTACTTAGCGCTAACCATGGTTCTGCTCCAGAAATTTAAAGGAAAGTGTCCACAGTATTGAAAAGGACGCTCGGCCTGTGCACCGTGACCTTGGACAGTCTGGTGTCACCCCGTGAAGCTGGCAGCCCTCGGCCTGTAACCCCGCCGTTTCCCGCCAGGCACAGCCTCCAGGAACCTCGGACACGTGCACAGACGCCAGGCACGGTCCGTGTGAGGGGAGCCGTCGGCCCAGCCCCCCCAGAGGGGAGCGGTGCACATGGGGCGCCTGCCCACGAGGAGGAGTGTCACTCGGCGGTGACGGCAAGCCTGAGGGCGCGGTGACACCCAACGCGACCGGCTGGGGAGACAGCACAGGTGCGGGACGGCTGTTGTATAGAGGCGCAAACCCGCCCCGAGGGCCGCGTGGGGCTTCACGTGCATCTGTGCTCACACGGACGGTCCTGCGTGTGGCTCTGGGGCACGGTGGGCGGGGCCGTCGGAACCGCAGCCGTTCGGTCACTCAGGCCATCTTGGACGCAGGCTGCAGAGCGCCCGGTCTGGGCCGTGGGTTCCCTGCTGTCCTTGTGAGACCATTTCACGGCGTAGGGGTCACACACGTTTGCGCCGATGTGTACATATCCCATAATTCAAAACGAGGTCACCAAAGGCCACCATCCAGTGCACCTGTGACCTGTTTCCGGTCACATTCTTGGGGTCCTGGGGGACTCCACAACGGGTCATGTTGACCCACTTAACTGGTTTTGTGAAGGGGGGTTTCCAGCTTCTGGCTCAGCGGGCTGAGTGTACCGTGAGCAGCCTGGCCGGGAAGCGCCCAAGCCCAGCCAGCACTGTGGCCCCGGGCGGCGAGCCGTGTGGCAGAGCCTGGCCCGCGTGTTGGGAGGAGTCTACACTGCCCGTTGGCAGCACCATCGAGCTGTGCGACCAGCTCTCCGTGGCCACCTGCCCGAGCCCGTCACTCACTCTCAGCGATGATGTCTCCTCCGGTCACCGCTGTTCCTGAAACCTCACGTCCTCTCTCGACCAGACATCCGAGCAGCTGCGTGGAACGAGCAGGCACCAGCTCCGGGCCTGGCAGTGGGGTCTCCTGCCTGCGGGCCTTGGGTCTGGGGGACGAGGTTTGGCCCCAAGAGTTTTGAGGCCGGTGGCCTAGCAAGACGTGGCGCACTGCATCCGGGTGGGCCTGTCACCCACAAAACCTGACGGGCTCAGTGCCTCGACTCAGCACAAAGCTCCAAGGCGGCGACGCCTCGCTTATGGTGACGGCCAGCACGAGAGTTCGGGGGCCATGGGCGGGGGGCTGGGAGGGGCAGCTGGACCCCCCACCGTCAACGGCCTTCGCACTGGAGGACCCACAGCTGGCGATGGCGACTCAGACTTGGGCCTGTCACCCACAAAACCTGACGGGCTCAGTGCTTCGACTCAGCACAAAGCGCCAAGGCGGCGACGCCTCGCTTATGGCGACGGCCAGCGCGAGAGTTCGGGGGCCGTGGGCGGGGGGCTGGGAGGGGCAGCTGGACCCCCCACCGTCAACGGCCTTCGCACTGGAGGACCCACAGCTGGCGATGGCGACTCAGACTTGTGCCCGACATGTCCTCAGAAGCGGACGCAGGAAGCCCGTCCCCTCAAGGAGTCCTTGTTACCAATGGTATAAATCTGTGTTTCAGGACAAAAATGTGAACTTTGAAAACGCGTATGTGCCACTGAGCCTTACAGCGTCTGGACCCTTAGACTTTTCCCAGGAGCTCGGCGGCAATGGGAGCAAGTGCTGCTTTCTCTGTGTCACGACCGAGACGTGCCAGCGCCTGGAGACCCGCGTGACCCCGCGAGCCAGCCACAGTGTCACCGAACCACGCGCCGGTCACGGGCCCCGTCACGGTGCGGGGGACCCGGAGGTCGGCGGAGCAGGAGCTCGCTGCGGGGCGTCGGACGCCACCCGGCCACCGACCTGAAGAAACTGGCTGTGGCGTCGGGTCGGGGAAGAACAGCCCTGGCTTTCTGAAGACGCCCCACCCCGCCCCGCCCTCTCGGCGACCTGGCCCCCTGAGGTCACCTCCGCCTCGCGCTCCAGCGAGACCACAGTCGCAGGAGTCCTCGGCCAGCCAGGCGCCAGCCACATAACTGGAAAACCACTCCGCCCACTGGTTCTGTTTTTGCTTCAGAAAATACAGATTTGGTTACGAAATATTTGTTAACTCGGCCTGATACGTGTTGGCAGTTTTGTTATTTTTAAGAAGTTAATAAACTCCTCAGCGTAGTGAGAAATGAAAGTATCAACAGATGCAGCCCGCGTTCCTACCGCTGGGGCCTCGGTTCTTCTGAGCACGAAGGGCCAGACAGGGACGGCCGTGGGGACCCCATGCTCAGGAACGTCGTCCAGAAGTCACAACCAGAGACGGTGTTTTGTGGTTAGGCCGGGAGCTTGTTCTCAGAGCGACGTGCCAGGGGCTCCCGCTCTGTGCTGGGCTGTCCCCGTCACTCCCCGGGCGGGAGCAGCGCCCGCCTGGGCACTGGGCAGCGTGATGTCGACAACGTACGGGTGGATTGTTCCTAAACCGGCTCTTACCCTTTTCTGTAAAAATTAAACCACCACCGCTAAAAAAAGAAATAGATTTAAAAAAAAACAAACAAACCCGAACTGCAGACGGACGGAGCGTAGTGCCTGCCTTCCGCGTGTTCCCCGAGCCGGCGAGGGGCCTGGCAGCTGGGGGCCAGCGATGCTGCGTTTTCTCTTTGTGTTTCGTAAGTGGTTTTTAACCAGGTCCCCTGAAAATGTATTATTGTTAGGAAATAAACCGAGGAACAAGGGATAGTAATTCAGCACTAGAAAGCTAATTCCGGCGACCTCCAACCTTCCAGCGGTCACATGGCTATTGATTTTCAATACCGCGCGGTGGCATGCCACGCCGGGCGTGGGGCTCAGCACAGTCCAAACAGTTTCCCCCTTATCAGTCGGGTCCCTGAGTATTTGAGCATTAAGACAACAAATGTCCACAGTTAACGGCATGTCACATGGCAGCTGGGTGGACGTGCCAATTTTCTAATGAAGTCGGGTTGTTGGCAAACACACCAGCCGCCGTGGATGGAAGGTCTTTTGTGTGTCTCCAGCACGCCGGAGAGCTTCGAAGGTTCGCGGTCGTGTCGCCGTGCGAGGGCCGAGCGCCGAGAGGGGACGAGGGAGCCGCAGCGCGGACCGAGGGGGGCTGCCGTCCGCGGGCAGTGTCCGGGCGTGCGTCCCTGTGGTTC
>NW_006436291.1:1688349-1695735 GCF_000325575.1 Pteropus alecto | reverse complement strand
GGGAGGTGTCTCGGCAGCGTCCCGCTCCCCGCACGGAGCAACCAGGACCTTGTCTTCAATGTCGCAGGAAGAAAAGCGGTCGGCGCCTTTCGAGTCTCAACCGGGTGCAGCTGGCCTCCCACTCGCGGGCCGTGGTGTGTGGACCGGGGGCCGGGGAGTCCCCGCAGTGCTGCCCGCACCCCCCACCCCACCCCAGACAGTTGGCCTGCGCCTCCTCCAGCCTGGGCAGGCTCCGCCGGCGGCGTGCACCCCGGCCCTCTCTCTCCACCCCTCCCAGTCATAAATTATGGTTGCCATCTTGTATTGATTATTGAAAATGTTATGTCCACGGGAAGAAAATGCCATTGCTTTAAATATCAACATTACTAGGGATTTTAAAGTTATTTTTTACGGAGACGTGTGTGATAAAAATTTTTAAGCGATTGGAAAGAGGGAAGGGGGAGCAGAATTATTAAATAACACGAAAATCAATCCTCGCTTCGGTCTGGCCAGGCGAGCATTTCTCAGCTCAGGTAAGTAGTTTAAATTCAGACACGTCTCATACTGGACTTTTTACAGGAATGGAGAAATTTATAATGAAATTCAACGAGGAAACTGGAAAAACAGCCAAATTGGTGTAGCAAAGTGGTTAATAGGACCATTAGCCTCCTCGCTGTATTTTTTTGGACACCGCGTGCCTGTACCACGGTGCTCGGAGCAGATTGCGGGAACAGGCTGACAGTTAGTAGCTAACTCAGCAGTGCTGGGTACAAACTGCCATCTTCCCGTGGATTTACAGCTGCCACTTCTGCTACTTCAATTAGTTCTATAGCACACAGATGTTGCTTAAATGTTGCTGCTAATGATGCTGCAATAAGCCTAAGATTCATGCCATATTTTGAGGCACGTAAATTTCTCAAGTGGCACAATTAAAGTGGAAATATTAGGTGGGGAGAAGCTGGCAGTCTCCAGGACTTGGAAGGCACGCCCGCTATGCAATAATGGGTCAAAAATTCATTCAAGTTTTACTGCTGTTGCGAGTTTTAAAAGACTTTTCACAGTTGAATGCAAAGTAGTAAAAACCAGGGTATTAGGAAATGAGAATGCAGTTCTGTTATTCAGACATGACTTTTAATTTCAAATTGAAATCACATGCCCGCTTTTCTGGACGTGACCGAAAGCAGAAGCTGCGGGCTGGAGAGGTTTAGCCTTTGGGGGCGGGAGGTGCCGGGCGGAAGTGGGTCCCTGCCGGGCGAGGGGCGGCCGGAGCCGCCGCGGCTTCGGGAGGCACTGCGGGCCCCCCGGCCAGAGAAGCAGCTCGGGTCACGGCAGATGCCGAGGCCTCGAGCAGGTGTCCGCCCGTTCGCCCTCCGACGGGCTCCACGGCAGCCTGGGGGCGCGTCGGGCCGTGCACGCGTGCGCACACACACACGCACACACACGCACG
Organism: Pteropus alecto; assembly: GCF_000325575.1. Classification (NCBI taxonomy): domain Eukaryota; kingdom Metazoa; phylum Chordata; class Mammalia; order Chiroptera; family Pteropodidae; genus Pteropus; species Pteropus alecto. Next base: position 1,694,309 of record NW_006436291.1, on the reverse strand, counting down.
CACACAGCAACACCGACACACTCGGCCGCGCCTCCGACACAGGCCGAGAAGGGAGGCCGGTGGGGACCCGGAGGCCGGCCTCTGCCGGCCCCTCCCGTGCTGCTCCCTTCTGCGGTCCCTTGGCCACCCTAGCACAGTCCGCCGCCTGTCACCAGATTTTGTTTTCCGTGAAAGCGCTCTCGGGAGAAGAGCCGCTCCCAGCCGGTTGTCAGCTGCCCTGGAGCCCCTCACACCCTGCCTTAAAGGGCCAGCACGTCTGCGGGTGAGGCCGGCCCCTGGCAGGCCCCTGTCCCCGAATCGTGTGCCACCTGACCCCCACCCCGGTTCCACGTATGGATCTGCACCGCCGGGTATGACGGCCTGGGCTTGGCGGGGACCATGCACCCCGGCCACCCCCATTGGCACCCGCAGCCACGCACCGTGCACTGGTTCCCGGCTACCCTGGGCCCGCCTGGCCCACCTCCGTCTCTGCTGTGACTCTTCTGGATGGGTTCTGTCTGCAGTAGGCGCTGCAGCTGGATGGTGTCGTGTAGATATTTGCCAAATATTTATTTTCCTCCTAAATGATGCAAAACATTCAGTGAAACCTTCCCTAGGCAAACCCAGAACTCCCAACGGCGTGAGGTTCAGTAAACCCGTCAGCATCTTTCTGTCCCCTGCCCCCTCAACCCCCTCTTTTCTTCTTCTCTTCTCCCCCCCGCCTGTCACCCTGCACCTCTGCCCCTCGGACCGTTGACAGCAAACCCCACAGATGTCAGTGTTCTCGTCCCGAAGGTACAGGACAGCGAGCCCCGCTGACCTGGGCACGGCGGAGCTCACGGGAGCACGACGCGCACTTCACGCCGGCAGGGAGAAGCCCACGGGGTCGAAAGTGTGGGAGCAGCGTCACCGGAGCATCTTCGTTGAGGGGTCTCGGGGCCTGGCCAGCCAGGGCGGCGGTGGCCGAGCGTGTGCCCAGGAGCTCACGAGGTAGCACGGCAGAGGCGGGAGAAATAACCCGCTCAGATTCTCCAACTAATGAGCTATTCCCAGACGCGAAGGGCCACCGGGCAGTGTCCACGCCCCGTTCGCCGCTTGCACTCGGACCCGGCGCCTTCTCAGCCAGCCCGTTCTCGGGGCCCCCAGAGGTGAGCAGCTGGTGCCGAGGCTTCCTGGGGCTTGGAAGTGAGGAAAGGGAGCCCGTCGTGGTGTAAGCGACGGACACGGACTGTGAGGTCTGTGCGCTCGGTAGCGGGTGCGGGAGAGAGCAGGACCCCGGTGCCGATGCCACTGTTGGGGTCCGCTGTCGAAGGTGGTACAGGGCACAGTGTGCCTTGCTCCGAAGCCAAGTCCAGGACACTCCACCCCCGGGAGGTAGGATCTGCTCAGGGTGACTGCAGAGATGCCCAGCCCGAGTCCGCGGCTGGCTTCCCTGACACCGCTCACCGCCCCGGCCACCATTTCCAGTGCCTGTGTCTCATCTGCATCAGCGGGGTGATCTCGCCTCGCGGGGTGTATTGTTTGCGGTGGATGCTTGACAGGCCGGCAGACGTCTTTGCATCCTAGGACAGCTGCTGCCTCCTAAGCTCCGAGTTCCACAGCACCCAGGGGCGGTTCGCCGTGTCCCCCTGCCCAGCCTCCTGGGCCAGGACGGGCGCCCGTGGTCCGAGCCTGGGGCCGTGCGTGCGTCTGTGCTCTGAGGAAGGCTGGTGCTGGTCCCAAGTTCAGGTGAAGGACGTGGAGGTCGAGCAGGGGAATGACAAAGGCAGCCTCTTCCCCAGATAGCAGGTATTTAGCAGATGGGAAAATATTAGCAGATGGAAAATCAGCGGATACATTTAGATCAAGATGCAAATTTAAAAGCCGCCAGCCCCTCGCACTAAATATTTGCACTGAGCATCTCCCTGCATCAGCGTCTTTCTGATGAGCCCGTGCACTGCACTGGTACAAAGTCGTGTCAGGGTTCCACACTCGACATGCGTCATGAGTTCAATTTCAGCATTTAAATGCGAGACAATTTCCAAGCTTCTGTCGTCTTTTGGAGTTTTGTCCCAAAAGCATTCACGTGTATCCTTTCACGAGTAAGTTATTGTTATAAATTAGCTGGTGCTCCAGACAGACAGACAAACAAAAAAGTGTCTTTTTCTTTTCTAAATGGCTGATATTGATACCTCGGGTGTGTAGCAATCTTTTAAAGCTGTGATTCCAACCACTTTATAATAGTTTTCAGTACAAAAATTCCTAAAACGAAAATCACATATGAGCCCCAGCCAGCGACCGTCTCCAGAGGCCGTGGGGCCCCGGACCTCGAGGTCACCGTGTATCTGCCACTCAGCCCCCCAGGGCTGCGAGGTGGCGACTTAATCCCTTTCACAGCGGGGAAACTGAGGCTCGGATGTGAAATCCGCCGAGACCCACCGATTCGAGCAGCAGGGCTGGGAGGAGAGCTTGAACTGGGCCTTTTGACTGAAGTTTCAATCTTTTCCCCAAGAGGATTGAACCGGATACTTTCAGAGGGACCCACAGTCTGCGACACCAGCCGCTGCCGTCTGGTACACCAGTGGATCGATTCATTCCCCGGCAAGGATCCGAGTGTTCGCCATGGGCCGGGCACCGTTCTGGGGTCTCGGGACGTAGCTGAGCAGGACAGGTGAAGTCCCCACCCCCGTGGGGTCCCATCCTGGCGGAGAAGAGAGGAAGGACGGTGAGGACACCTGACGTCCTCACAACGCGGTAACAGCGGAAGGAGGCCGGGGCGGACCTGGAAGCTGCCTGCCGCCGAGTGTTTTACAAGTCTGTAGCTGGGGTCCAGATTCTGGAAACGGGGCTTGGGGTAGATGGTAAAACCTGCCTGTCTCCACAGATGCCCTTGACCTCCAGAAAGAGTGACCCCTGCCATCCCTCCAAGGGCTGGGTATGTCTGCGTGGACGTGGTCATCCTGATTGAACCAGGAGACTCAGAGTATTTGATGAAATAGGCCTTGCGATTGTTTTCCTCACTCAGGAACTGGACAAGGGCATGGAATCTGCCTACGCTGCCGCCACAGAAAGTCACTAACTGGTGCATGAGGTAGTTACCCACGTTTCAGGCCCTGATTAATTCGCTCTGCTATTAATATTAGGGTACGGTCACCGTAGCAACTGACAGCAGGTTACTGTGGCGGCTGCTTCTGCAGCCTCTGCTTGGGGAGCCGGCACGGTGGGTGTCCAAGGGCGGCAAAGAGGAGAGAGCAGGGCTCCCTGTGGCCCAGACAAAGCGCGGTCTCCCCAGACCTCCCGCTCCCCAAACGCCAGGACGCCTCCGCTGTCCATCGCTGCGCTTCGTCCCCTGCCCACTTCTCTTCCGGCCCTGCTCCCCACCATCTCCCTCTGACATGCCGACTGCATCCACTCCGTCATCACTGGCCCCGACACTGTCCCTCCCAGCCCGGTGCTAGGTCAGGGCCACCTGTCTGTGGCCACTGACTGTAGACGGACCTCCCGCTGGACTCGCGGCTCCTTAGAAGCAGGGCTGTGTCTCTCTGGGTCACCGCCTGCCGATGCCCAGACATTTCTCACACATAGTAGGCCCTCAACACGTGTCTTCAGATAAGCTCAATGGTGCTAACTGCAGTAACCGGCTCTTTCAATTGCCTTCAGAATGCCATTTATTACACAGTATTTGATATCCCTTGGTTTCAACTTTTCTAGATTTAATTAGATTTAACTCATGAGAAAATGGTCAGTTCTCCCAGTGGTTCCCATCGTAACTGGAAAATTGGTTGCACCCAAAAATCTAATAAGGGGAAAACTTTTTAGGGGACAAGTTCACGGTCAGGCATCGTGACGGGGAGTGGGGAATCGCAAAGCCACGGTCAGCTCGGCTTCTCGTCCTCACGGCCCCGTCTCGCTCGGCTTCGCCCTGCTCCTCCCTCCCTCAGGCGGGGGCAACATTCCCAGTGCGAAACTAGGAATAACCACACTGCCACTGCGATTCTAACGAGGCTTTATCTTCCTCTCTCCTTCGTGACCGTGTTTACATTGAAGTCACGGTGGTGAAAATTCGAATAAACCAGATTTGACATATTAATAACCTTTATACCAAAACCTGGCAAAGACATTACCAGAAAGATATGATAAACCAATATTTTTCGCGAATGTAGGTGCAAAATAAATCACGAAACACTAACGAAGAAAATCAAGCAATGATCATGTGGGTTCGTCCCAGGAATGCAAGGTCGGTTTAGTATCCAGAAACCAATCAATATAAGTTGTCGCATTAACTTCATTAAGGACAAAATACAGATTATCTCAATAGATGCAGCAAAAGCACTTGAAAGTAATCGACGCTCATTCATTTAAACAACTGTCAGCAAATGAGGAATAAAAAGGTGTCTCAGTCTGATGCAAGACACCCCCGAAAAGCCCAGGGCCAACGACGGACCTAAAGGTGAAATGTTAAAACACGTTTCCCCTAAAATGAGGAGAGAGACGGTACGTTTCTGTCGCTGATTCTCCTCAGCGGTTCCCTGACGTGCCAGCCCGAGCAGCAAAGCAAGTAAAACTGTTCACAGCGTTGGAAAGAAAGGAGTGAAACTGTCCCCGTTTGCAGATGGCTCGACTGTAGACATAGAAAATCCTGATGACTCATCGGGAAAGAAAACTAGCCAGTGAGTTGAGTTTAGCAAGGTCGTGGGTGTAAGGCCAGTACGCAGAAATCAGGGGTACTTCTATGTACTGTCAGCAAACAAATGGAAACTAGTGGAAAATTCAAAAGCAACACTGTAATTGTATCAGAAACAAAATACATCGATTTGATGAATGATGCACAAGACCTCCATACTGAGAACTAGAACATATTTCTTAGAGAAATTAAATAAGACCTAAACAAATGGAAGAATATACTATGTTCATGGATTGGAAATATTAAGATGTCAATTCTCTAAAAATCCATCTAAAATTCTAAGGTGATTCCAGTCCCAGTCCCAGCATATTTTATAGAAATCAGCAAGATTTCTTTTAAACTGTGTCTGGAAATGCAAAGAACCTAGAAGCGTCAAAACAACCTTGAAAAAGAGCAAAGCTGGAAGGATTTAGCAGCAGTCATAGCCATAAGAACCCAAAGTCGGACGCAGCCCACGTGGCATGAGGCAGAAGCATGGATGAGCAGTCCGTGCTCGCAGTGGGGCAGCGAAGGAGATCGGAGACAGGCCACCTGCACGTTGCTTTCATGTGCGGCGGCTTCGGCGATGCACACGGATGCTGTGCTCAGTGAAGGTCGCGAACACGGTCGTTTCATTGATGCGGGAAGACACGAATCTGATCCACAATGAAAAGCAGTTCGGAAGGCTGGTCGCCTGGGGTGGAGGGAGGGGTCCTCTGGGGAGCAGAGTGAGGGAACTGTCCGGGGTGCAGAAAAATTCTAGAGAAAGATGTGGGTTGAGTGGATGTATCTCTCATTTGTCGCGCACGTATAGCTAAGATCTACGTGTTTCAAAGTGTGTAAGTGTCACCTGGAGAAAGGCGTTGGCCGGGTCGGGTGGGGGCAGAGGTGAAGCGGGGGTGGCAGGGCGCGGTGGCCTTGGGAGCTGGATCGTGGGTGCAGAGGGCTCTGTGCTCGTCTGTTTACTTCATGTATGTCTGAAATTCTCCAAAATGTCAGTTTTTAACTTAGCGCATAAAAAAAGAAATAATACAAGATAAAATATTTTAACACGGTCTCACTTTAAGTACAAAATGTAAAATAATGTGTTTCCCCCAAAATATTTTTATGTCATTCCCAGAGTCACTGTTTTGTATCCGGTGAGCCGAGCTGAGCGTCACTGTGTTGGAGCGTTTTCCGCTTAGTGTCCGCCGGCTGGCGAGCGGCTGCCCTAGGCCCGTCCCCTTTGCCGGAAGCTCTGAGCCCAGTGGTGTCAGGAGACGATTCGGGTGACGGAGCTGCCTTCCGAGCCCCGCCGGCCTCGGCGGCAACGGCGACGTCTTCCCCGCGCTCGTGAAGA
>NW_006436291.1:1687690-1688229 GCF_000325575.1 Pteropus alecto | reverse complement strand
GAAAGATGATGCCGGGAAAGTGAAAGCAAGTGCATCTCTAGTTCCCCAAAATAAATAATTAGGCAGGAAACGTGGGGGAGATGCAGCGCCGGGCTCGGACGGCCGAGGCCCAGACTCTCGCCGGTGCCCAGCGCTCAGCTCGGCCGTGCAGCTTCCCCCGGGCAGGGCCGCCGAGGGCTCTGAGCACGTGGCGTCGCCGGCCCTGCAGGGCGCCCCGGTGTGGCAGGCGGGCCCAGCAGGCTTCTGACTCCAGTAAATGGTGACACCCGGCCTCATCTCTCCCTTGGAGGTTGAAATGGGCAGTACGTGTTCCTTTTTGCAAGAAAGGCTCCCTGGGCCCAGAGTGTCACACGATCCACCGTTACATCGAATTGTCTCTCTCATCTTCCTTTTGTGTTTTCGCCCAGAGAGCACCAAGTCCAAACCGAACCCTAAAACTGCTACAGCTGAGTGAGACGGCCGTGTCCTGACGGCGTTGGCGTTAACGACGACATTGTGACGTTATCGGCAATAACACTTTGGTGCAGGTTGTAATGTTT
>NW_006436291.1:1678718-1687633 GCF_000325575.1 Pteropus alecto | reverse complement strand
TATCAAACAGCCCTTCTTAAATATCAGTTTACGGAGGAGAAAAGTGTTGTGGGAAACAACCAGGAAAATTAGCACGTGCTTGAAAGACTCGAGGATAGAGCAGAGCCTCCCGTGCGCCCAGGCCAGCCTGTCGTCGTGGGCATGTGAGCGCCCCTCCCCGTTGGGCCCCGGTGGACAGCAGGGAGACCCAGCACGACTCAGGGTCAGTGGCGGGAAGCCGAATGCCACGCGGGGAGCCAGGCTTACAGCCCCCCGTTCTCCCGGGACAGCCCGCCAGGCCCTGCAGGACCAGCCAGTTTACTTCCGACGTCCCCTGCCATGATCTGCCAGGTGCAGACCCCGGCGAGGCCTTTCAGTAGCTCCCGGCTGCAGGCTGAGCCGCTGTCCTCGCTCAGGGGCCCCTGCCCCTGTGCCAGGGACCAGGCCAGCTGGGGGCACTGCCTTTCCTGGACACCACAGCTCAGTCTACGAGGACGCTGGGGCTTGCAGGCGGGGTGCCCGCTTCCCGGGTGGGCGCACCGGCCCCTGCCGCCAGCACGTGGGGGAGACAGCGCCCGGCAGACAGTGACCTGTGCTGGGAGCACCCGCTTACCTTCGGGGCTCTGCGTCTCCACTTGTTCCTATGGAAGCGTGAGCTGCTTTCATTATTTTTGAGGGCAGATCAAACTTATTTCGGAAAAGAATTGGCTCAGGAGTCGGCATAGGCCCCCTGGAGGGAGCGTTCGGCTCCTCCTCTTTGACAAAGCGATTCCTGCGCGTCTCTTCATTAACACAGTGCAGAACTCTCTTCGAGGAAAGCGAGAGGGCCGTAAGCCTGTTTGACTCTGCTGCTGACTGTCACGAAGCCGAGTGTGCGGGGTCCTCCCCACTGCGGGAAGAGCCTGACGCTCCACGTGGGGACCCTGGGGATGGCTCAGCAGGGCCCAGGCCACCTCACACGGGCACAGCCACTCTACATGGGACAGGCTGCCTCCAGGCTCAGCTGCAAAGAGCCAAGACCTGGGGGTGACCTGTGGAGGCCTGAGTGACATGCACAGGACGGCCACCAGGACCTCTTGGAAAGCCTTGCGCTCCTCACATGCAACCTGACTCCAGGAGGCCTCCAGAAAATGGGGGGAGAGGCGGGCGGGGCTGTCCCCTGAGCCCGAGGTGGGCAGAGGGAAGGGCGGACTGGACCCGGGCCTGTCACGGGTGCTGGAGTCCAGAGCGAGCACAGATGCAAGTGTGCCATCGGGTGAGGTGGAAATGTATGCGCCTCGCAGCCAGCACCCGACCAGGACACCGAGCATCCCTCAGACAGACGTCACATCCCCACCCACAGCCGCCCCTCGCAGCCAGCACCCGACCAGGACACCGAGCATCCCTCAGACAGACGTCACACCCCCGCCCACAGCCGCCGCAGGTGGGAACAGCCCCGATGCCCACGAGCGCATGGCGGGCATGGAATGGGTGACTGCGTGGGCCACCGTACCACGTCGGGGAGGTGCTTCATGCCCCTGAGCTAGACAGTAAAATGGTGACTTTTATGCGTGTTTCACAATTTAGCATTTTTAAAAAGGTGAAGAGCGCGCAGTCGCTCCGGGAACTGCCCGCCTGGCACCGCCTGGTCCGTCCGCGCCGCCTGGGCGCTCCTGGGCCTCCGTGGACTCGCTCCGCCTGTGCCCGGGACTGGGCCCCGTTCGCTCGGCACGTCTGAGCTCCACCACGTTGTCGCCTGCATCCAGCGTTTGCTTTCACTGCCGAGGAGCATGTCGCAACCTGTCTGTTTCCTGCTGGCGGACGCCAGGGCATCTCCAGGGCTTAGTCTGTACCGAGCGCTGCTGTAGCCCCGTCGCCCAGTCTGTAGCCCCGTCGTCCGGGTCTGTAGCCCCGTCGCCCGGTCTGTAGCCCCGTCGCCCGGTCTGTAGCCCCGTCGTCCGGTCTGTAGCCCCCTCGTCCGGGTCTGTAGCCCCCTCGTCCGGGTCTTCCGCGGCCAGCTGCCTGCTTTCCTTCCAGGTCTGTGCCTAGGGATGTCATTGCTCACTAGATGTTTATTCGCCTTCGCAGGCACTTTCACTTTCCAAAGTGGCCGCTTAGTGCCCGCCAGCCTGAGGGCATCGTGCTTTTCCGTTCGGCCCCTAGCGGGCGTGAGGCGCGATCTCGTGGTTCTGTTTCGCATTTCTGGGGTGACTGATGGTGCTGAGCAGTGTTCGTGCGCTTCCTGGTGATCTTAGTATCTTCTTGGTGACGGGGCGGTTTGCTCCTTTTTCGTTTTTATATTTGTCGTTCCCATAGTGAGTCGTAGGCGTTCTTTATGTTCTGGAAGCAATTCTTCTGATTATTCTTGTTAGAACTATTTTCTCCCAGCCTGCGGCTTGCCTTTTCATTTTCTATTTGCTGTTTTTTGAAGCAGCAAGAGATTTATTTTAGGGTATTGGGTACCTTCAGAATCTTTAGAAGGACGCGTAAGGGCTGAGCTCCCCGAATCACTTCTAGATGCACAAAGCAAAAGCCGCTCTGAAGGTAGACTTGCTTCTGCCGCCCCAGGAGGCCTCCGCCAATGTCATTTTAAGCTTTTCACTTTGGTTTGATTTTAGATGTAAAGAGCCGTGAAGGCAGTACGGTGTTCCCATATGCCCTTGACCCGGATGCCACATTAACATCTTGGGTAACGGGTACGATTGTCAAAATTACGCCCTTGACCGCGGTGAATCCTATTAACTAAACTACAGACTTTATTCGGATTTCCCCAGTTTTTCCACGAACGTCCTTATTCTGTCCCAGGATAAGACCACCGGTCATCGCCTCCACCGGTCCCCTCTGACCTGCGACAGTTTCTCACACGTGGCGTTTCTTTCGTGGCCTGGATTCAACCAGCTTTTTTAGCTTTACTTTATCCTTGAATCTCCCGAGGATACTAACTACGTTACTAACTGGTCCTCGTGGTTTCCTCGAGGATGACTTAGGGTTTTCCACGTGCGTAATTCCATCACCTGTGGGTAGAAACGAGTTTCGCTTCCTCCTCTCCCATTTTTATGCCTTTCGTGCCTCCTTCCAGCTTCAGTCCCCGGCTATAACCTCCCGTCTGTGTTGGACGCAAGTGGAAAGAATGGCCATCCTCGCCGCGGCCCCGCCCAGGGGGAAAGTGTCCACGTTCTCGCCACCAAGCGCGATGTCCCTGTGGGTTTCTCGTGAGCGCCGCTGTCTCACCGGAGACGTCCCCTTTCGTTCCTTGCTTGCTGAGAGTTTTGAAAGTGAACGAGTCGAATTTTATCAAATGCTTTTTCTGCACCTATGAAGATGCTTTTATTAACGTAATGCTCTTAAAACTGCTGTGGGTCTCCTGCGAATCATACTGGGGTTTTTCTGTGCTCCCGTGATGGTCTTCTTGACAGACCCGTGGGCATCGGATGAGCCAGGCTTCCGCGAGAAGCCCCTTCCTCCTGTCGCGAGGGCATCGAAGGCGCTGCCCTCGATTTTCCTGAGGCCTTACACCCACACACGTAGGGTGGTCTTTTCTCCGAGCCATTTCTTCCTTTGGGAATATTTCACTGACGGTTAAAACTGAAGCGTGGAGTACATTTCTCTTTGAGCCAGCCAGCCCGTCCCGCCTCTTCCGGACCCCCCTAAGTCCCGCTCACGGAAGGCGGGCTCGCCCCTGCTCCTGGTTTCCTAGCTCACCGCCTCCCCCCACCTTCTCCACACAGTTACAGGAAGCCGATTGCTCTCAGCCGTCTACCCAGAAGTATGTTTTCTTCATATGTACAAGCTCTTCAGGCACATTTTCTCTTTTCCAAGTTAAATGCCCTGGCTCTGCCACTGCCCGATGCAGGTGTCCAGCTCTGACGGTCCCTCCTCAGACCTTCCTCTGTGCAGTGGTGAGATGCAGACTATGTCAGCAGATGGAGACCCTGACCAGCTGGGAGGGTGCCGGGCGCCCGGCCAGTCAGCACAGGCTGGGGGAGCAGGCCCCAGAGCCCGCCCCAGACCCCACTTAGAGCCTGCGAATCTGCAGACCCATTGAGGTCGCCCCTGAGCTGCGTGTTTCGCCCTCGGTGTGCAGACACCAACCTCGTCATTTTCGTCTTCCTGCGTGGAGGTGGGCAGAGGGCCCCCTCGGTGTCTGGGACTGAGGCGGCCGTCTCCCCATTCACTGCGATGCCCTCGGGCGCCCTTAACGTGGGTCCCTGCTCCTGGCTGGGGCTGCCTCGGTTCGCTCTCGGGCACTCGCCAGCAGGTGCAGGAAGTGCCCCGGGCCCCGAGAGGCACCGAGGGAGTCGGTGCCACCCATCGCCGTCCCCGCAGTCACGGCGCCACCCTGCCAGGCCCGCCAGGTGCAGGTCCTCGTGGGCTGCTCGCAGCCCCGTGTCCCCCCACGGAAGGCCGCCCGCGCTCTGGGTGGCGACCAGTGTCACCGTCCGCGTGCCCCGATGGGGAGCCGCGTTCCGCCCTCTCAGGTTCCCGTCTCGGAGGTGTGGGCTTCCATGGCCCAGGGTTGACATTCACGTCCTTCCCTTGATGACGGGGTGTCCAGACAAGAGACCCCAAGAATTGCCGGCCTTCGGGCAGCATCACAGCTCACTGGCACTTCAGCCCGATCGGTCTCAAGCTGTCGATGCCAGCCTTGCTCCGGGGTGGGGGAGGGGGTGTTTTCTGGCCCGTTTAGAGGAAGGGCTGTGGTCACCCTGACCCCAGGCGCTGAAGCAGCGTCCGTGCTTCACTGGGGTGTGGGCGTGGCCTTCACCCCTGGGCAGCACCTTACAGCGCCCAAAGCTCCCGTGTGGACAGCGTCCCTCTCGGGAGGGGCCAGCGCTTCCTCCAGAGACAGCTGAGATGGACAGTGTCCAGGGGGGGTCGCCGGCGGGTCACCTGGCAGGTGTCCTCCGGGGTGGCAAAGGCCAGCGATTCCAGTAACGAGACAGAAAACTTTTCCCAGCGATGATGCGGGCTTTCTGAGGAGGAAGCCCTGCCCCATGGATGACGGCCCGGTCCTGGTGACAGCCGCGGCAGCCTGCCGCGCGGCCCGCGACCTCCGACTGGTGTGAGGGAGCCTGGCCCACCTCTGCGGCTTCGGGGGGGCGGGGTCGGCTTATGGGATGCTATCGACGAGGCATTTATAAATATTTAACTCCACACTAAAAATATGGGACAGAGGGACCATTAGTGGCCGACAATAAAAAGGCTTTCTCTGCTGACCGTAGGGGCAGAGGGACAAAGGGCAGGTTCTGCCCGGGCCAAGTGACCGTGCTGTAAGATGGGAAATGTGAACGAGGCAGGTGCCGCTCAGACCCGTGGTTGGGGGTCTGAAACTGGCCCGCCGTCCGTGCAGAGTCTGTGCGGAGCGCGGCCCACACATACAAAGCAAAATGGATGGTTTGTTTCCGTCTGCTGCCATCAAGAACGGAGGAGAAAAGTTCAGGCCAGGATAAAAAGCTTAAATCTTGATTTTCCCTCCCCCCTCTCAAAAAGAATGGATTCCTCGCATTGTAAATTATCCAACCCTTGTCCTTGGGTTGGCAGCTGCTTCGGGCTGGTACGGACATTGCATAATCTTAAATATTGATTCTTGTTAGACTAAAAAAAACGTCCAAGTGCACCGGGCCCCAGCGACCTGCACGTCCGGAAGCCGCCTGCGCCATAGCTCACCCTGACGGCCGCTGCTCCTCCTGACAGCGAGATCCATTCTGATTAGAAAAGTTCCGGGGAAAAAGCCGCGGCCAGGATCACTTTCTCCATCACGGGAACGCGCCAGATCGACGCCTGCCCCCCGAGCAAACCCAGGCCGGCGAGGGTCCATCGGCCGCGCTGCTGCCCCCCGTTTGCAGTCGGAGCAGGGCTGCCCACCGCGGCCCCTAAATACTGAGCGATGGGCGGCTCCCCACAAATGCTCATCCCCAAGGACACCGAGCGTGGCACAGTCTGTCCCACGTGCCGAAGAAATGGCGTCCTTCGGAGAGGCGGGAATTTGCCACAGCTGGTGGCCACAGCTCTGCTTGAGGCCCGGGCACCGAGTTGGCCATAGGCGGGTTTCAGAGCCGGCGGGGGGAATGAAGACGGGGCCTTCACACGTCCGCCAGGGTAAAAACGGACCCCTTCTCGTCCCTCTTGACGCCGGGCCTCCTGGTGCTGGTGGGGGAGCCGCAAACGTCACGCCCAGGACGGCCTCCTGTCCCAGGCGTGGTGACACCACTCCCACAGCCCAAGGCAAAAGGAAAACCAAACCGCGAGCTGTCTGGCATCGTGTGGTGCAGCGCCACGAAATGCAGTCGGCTTTCCGTCCTCTGTGGCTACGAGTCCCGTGACCTGCTCCCTAACCAGCCGCTTGGTCGCCCGCCAGCAGCCATGGAGGCGGGGAGAGCCGGCGACGGTGACGGGGCCTTCCTAGTCGTCCCTCGTGTGTCCAGCTGTCACTCGATACAGCGCGCGACCACGGAGGTTTGCAGAGTGGACTCATGCGTTAAAGCGGTGCGCGGTGCTTCGCAGGGGACGAGGGTCACTTTTGCCCGCCGGCGCCCGCGCCGCCTTCTGCGGCTTTAGGACGAGGCTGTCGTGCTCGGGGGCGTGACTGTGCACAAGGGCAGGTGCGTGTGCAAGGCAAGCCCCCCGGGCGAGCAGGCTCCGGATCGACGATGCTCCGGTCATGAGAAAGCAGCATGGCAGCGCCTCGAGTGCGTTGGGTTGCGATGGGGTCCCTCGCCCACACCTAAGACGTCCTCTCTCCACCTGCGACCATTCCGACGCTGCCCGCCTGCTGGGCGCGACCACGGTGCGCTTCCGACTCTCCGGGGAAACCCTGGCCGCCAGGCTCCGGCCCCCACCCGACCCCGTGGGCAGCTTCTGAGGTTTGGCTCAGCCCACAGAGGGTCAGAGAGACAAAGCCCGTCAGCTTCGTGCAGAAAGATGCTTTCCTCTCGAGTGAGCCATCTCTGGTCCCTGAAGCAGGCCACGAGAACCTCCTCCGGCAAAGGCTGTGGCAGGAGGCCAGCTGGATGTCAGCGATGGGTTTGCATTTCTTCTGCAAACCCTTTCTCCCCACGCTCGGCCCACCGTCTGGCTCCTGCACCTGCCCCCGTCCCTATCACCCACCCCCTCCCTCCCCAGGCAGCAGTTCTGCTTAGGGCCGCGCCTGCAGCTGCCGCTCTCCTGGTCCTCAAGTCACCAAAGCTCCCGGAGGCCCCAGTGCCTCACCCGTGTCCCCGAGCCCGTCTCCTGAACCTGCAGGCTCCTGGGGGGGCGGGGGGGGACGGTGCCATGTCACTCGGTGACCAGATGTCCCACCCATTTTCCCTCCTCCTCAAGTTCCCATGCAGTGGCTTCAGATTCTCAGATGACCCCGTAGCTCTTGTAAAGAAGACAAAACCGTACACGCACCTTTTCGATGTCCAAGGACAGTGTGGGGTGTTTTCAGAGTGTATTTTCTCTTTTTGTTCTCTGCCCCCTGACCCTTGCGTCCCGCCCACGACCCTGGTAGGGACTGGCCATTCCCAGTGATTGACAGCACCTCACTGCATGAGCTGTCCTAGAACTTGCCCGTTAGAAACTTGTTTTTGTCGAGGAGACACTTTAGCTGCCCATAAAAACTGCCTTTGGAATAGAAATTCCTCTAAAACCCGCACGAACACTTCTTCTAACCTCTCTGCTTCTCTGACTCTTAGCTCCCCGCACGGATCGGAGTGGGGTGAAAGGGGGCCCCGAGAGGCAGCCCAGGCCCTGGTCACGCTGTGCGGTCTACGCGGCCTCTGCTTGTCCCCTGCGGCCGCTGCTGCGGTCGGTGAGTGTTCCCATCTCTGCTCCTCAGCGGGGGGGCTGGACTCTGACCGGGCCGTGTGACCCCAAACCCGTGTGCTGTCCAGGCCACGTGCACCTGTCCCCACTCCTCAGGAGAGATGGACTCGTGGCCGGTGGCTCGTGAAGTCAGGAAGGAGGCATGACAGTGACGGCCGCGCCCCTCCGCTCACTGGCCGCAGGGGCCCGGTGTGGAGGGCGGCCTGGGCGCCTTGCTCACAGCCCCTGCCTACCCACGCCCCAGCTACTGCCCCTCCCGCCCAGGCTCCCTGCTGGCCAGGCTGGCCTCGCTCATCTCTGGGGCATTAACGCCCACACATACTCCAAGTGGAGCTTTCGTGCTGGGGCCCCTGGGGACCGTGGGCCTCGCCCCAGGTTCCGTTTCTGCGACGTTGGAAAGCGAGCATGAAACACCCACGCACACACCACGCACTGTGGAGCAAAACCACACGCGATGATGAACCCGAATCCCCCACGGGCCACCGCGGGTGACAGTGAAGCGCGGACCCCGGGCCCAGACGCAGCTGCCTCGGTCCAGGGGCCCTGGGTCAGAACGGCATTTTAAATGCGTAACATAAAACACACAGGACTCCAAAGGAAATTAATCGTACTGCATAGTTATCGGGACGTCGGAAGTCCTGGTTACGACTGTGTCGTGCGTCCGCTTCTCTGTTATCAGTGCAGGAAACCAGGCTGCAGCAGCCGTGAACGGTCGGTCTTCCAAGATCTCTGCAAAACGGCCCTAGAATGGCCGACAGTGCTGGAGTTTGTCACCTCTGTTCATAGGGAAGGAAATGCTAAACTTTGTAGCAGTTAGTGAAAATGAAGATGTAACTCGTTTCCCACTCAAGTTCACGGACCCCGGCCAGGCCCCCCTGCCACGGTGGGAACATGGTCAAGAGCGCCGCCGCCTCGAAAGCTTGCTTTGCGAAAGCGGGGGGCTGGGGGTGCAGCCGTGATCCCGGAAAGCGCCCTCCGCGAGGGCTTCCGGTCCAGTGGGTGACGGCACAGAAGTTAATTAAGTGAAGCCTGCGCTTTATTGAGCAGTGTAAGAGACCAGGAGGCCTGTGGGCGGCGATGTCAGCGTCAGACACAGGCAGGGACGCCCCCGGGAGGCGCGCGCAGTGGGCGCTTCTGCCAGAGGGGGCTCG
>NW_006436291.1:1665929-1678689 GCF_000325575.1 Pteropus alecto | reverse complement strand
GGGAGCGTGGGTGGCCGGCACCCAGGAAGGGACAGCAGAGAGGGCGTGGGGCGTGGGGGGTGGCGTGTCGCTGTGTGCATGCGGGAGGCCAGCGGGAGGACTGGGCGGGGGTGGCCAAGGTGGTCGGCCTTTGTGGATCGGCCCCTCTCGCCGCTGTGCTGACGAAAACGGGCAGGGGGGACAAGCGGGGGGCGCTTGGGATTCCTGACACCCGTCCGAGTGAGACAGGTTATACGGACGTTAAGAAGTAGGACCGGAATGTTCCGAACGCAGGACTGAGTCCTCG
The DNA here is from genome assembly GCF_000325575.1 of Pteropus alecto. Classification (NCBI taxonomy): domain Eukaryota; kingdom Metazoa; phylum Chordata; class Mammalia; order Chiroptera; family Pteropodidae; genus Pteropus; species Pteropus alecto. The sequence continues at coordinate 1,678,403 of NW_006436291.1, read as the reverse complement.
GGAATATTCAGAAAGGAATGAACCTGTTGTAAAAAGTGATCCTTGAGGAGTTTGCTTTCCTTCAAGAAAACCGTAACTTCGGAAACTGTGGGATGCAGAGCCGTGCGTGTGTGTGTGTGTGTGTGTGCGTGCGCGCGTGTGTGTGTGTGTATGTGCGCACGTGTGCCACAGGATCCAAGGGCAGCCTGCAAAGGGCCCAGGCAGATTCGGCTGTGGCAGGTGTCTCACCTGGGGCCGTGGGACAGGACCGTGGCGGGCACAGGGACCTGCATCGCTGCTCGGGGCAGGAGTCGGGGGTGGTGGCCTTGACTCCCTGGAGATGCCGAGCAGGGTCTGTCTGACCAGCTTCCCCTCTGAGGTACAAGGACACCAGGCGGCCCCTCCCGGGGAGTGACGGCTGGGAAGGCCCCGGCCTCCAAGGGCACGGACGCAGTGGCTCCGCGTCCCAGCCGGGGGGAAGCCCCGGCCCCTTTCCGCAGGAAGTCCTGCTTCCCAGGAAAACCAGGAGCCGTAGGAGAGATTCTCCATGAAGAGCAATGTTGGGCTTTTTTTATGCTTTGATAAAACCACAGGACCTTTTCTGTAAGAGCTTTATTGAGAAATAATTCACATACCATACAATTCACCTATTGAAAATGTACAATTCAGTGGTTTTTAGTATATTCAGCACAGTCAATTTTAGAACATTTTCATCACCTCAAAAAGAACCCCATGTGTCCTTAGCTGTCACCCGCGCACCCACCCACATGCCCCAACCCCAAGCAGACGCTAATCGATTTTCTGCATGTATAGATGGCTTGCTCGGTACCTGTCATGCAAACGGGAACCTATAATGTGTGGGTTTGTGTGGCTGGCTTCTTGCACGTAGCGTATTTCCAGAGTTCGTCCCTGCCATAGCCCGTGTCACAGTTTCATTCCTTTCTATGGCTGAATAATATTCCATTTTGCAGATACACCGAATCCTAAAGCTCCACTCGCGGTGGGTCTTTGGGCTGTGTCTGCCATTGGGCTGTCGTGAGTGACGCCACTACAAACGTCCTGTGCAAGTTGTCGTGTGAAGATGTTTTCGTCTCTCCGGGGTCAGTACCTAGGGGTGGGCAGCTCTGTGTTTACCCGTCTGAGAAGCTGCCGGGCTGCGTACAGCAGCAGGGCCCGCGGGGTCCGATGTCCCCGCCTCCTGCCCCACGGCGGCCGTCGTCTCCCTCTTTGACCGGAGGCACCCGTCTCGCTGGCGTCTCTCCGTGGGTTCGATCTGCACCCTCTCATGGCCGACGACCTTGACCATCACTCACCTACTTTTTGGCCATCTGTGTGTCTTCTCCGAATGTCCATTCCGGCCATTTGTCCATTTTCATGATGAGCTGTTTATCCTTCGTCGTAAGCGTGTATACGAGTTCTCTGTACATCTCCGAGATACAAGTCCCTTCTCCGATGCGGGTTAAACAGCTTCTCCCGTCCGGCGCGCTGTCTTCCCTTTCTCGAGGGTGTCTTTTGAAACAGGTGTTTTTAATTTCGATGGGGTCCAGTTTTCGTCTTCTTTCGTGGCTCATGCTTGTGTTTGGTGTCACATCTAAGACGTGTCATTGTTTCACACGCAATCACCACATCTGCATCACCTCCATCGTCAAAACTGGAGTCATAAAGACACACCTCTGTTTTAAGGATCTTACAGTTACAGCTCTTACTTTAGATCGTCAATCGTTTTGAGTTACTCTTGTGTGCGGCGTGCGCTGAGTCGGCTCCATGCTTTTGTGTGTGAATACCCCATTGTTCTTGCTGTTTGTTTAAGAACTATTCCTTCCCTGTCGAGTGGTCCTGGGACCTCATGGAAAATCAGTCGACCGCAGGGACTCAGCTCTACGCCCGTGACCTGTGGGTCCGTCCTGTGCCCACACCGCTCCGTCTTGATTTCTGTTTCCTTTAGTAAGTCTTGGAATTAGAAATCGGGAGTCCTCCAACTTTGTTCCTATTTTTCGGGCTTGCTGGGTTATTCTGGACCCCCTGAGTTTTAGGCTCAGCCTGTCCGTTTCCACAGAGGAAACGGACTTTACCCGGCTTTGCTCGGACGGGGTGCCCCATGCTGTGGGTTAAGATGGGGAGCACTGTCCCCTAATGCAGTGTCTTCCAGTCCATGAACTTGGGTGTCTTTTCATTCATTTGCATCTGCTTTGATTCCTCCAACAACAAAGCCACGGGTCTTTCTGAAAGCACCGTGGGCGCCTTGGCACAGCTGGTCTTTTCAGGGGGCCTCCGAGAGCCAGTGCCCAAGGCGAGGCCCCCGCCTGGGCCGACACAGTCCCGGGTGAGCAGACCAGGGCATGGCGGGGCGGTGGGGCCGGAGTCTCGTCCCGCCCGGCGGCCCGTTCTCACCATCCCGCTTGTGGCCGCTGCAGGTCCGAGGTCCTGGGCGTTCTCGGACTTCGGCTGCATCACCCCGCTCCCTCTGTCCCTGCACCCCTTTCCCGTCCTCTTCACAGCAGGGCGCTCGTCACGTCCGGGGGCGCCCGGCGTCGCGGATCACTGGGAGGCCAACGCCCAGGCGCGTGTCCACTGCCCGAGGCGCCGTTTATGGGGAAGCCCGGCCCCTCCTCACTGCGCTCAGGGTCCCCCTCGCCGCCAGCCAGCTGACCGGTGCGTGGGGTCTGTTTCCCGACTGCGTCCCACGAGGCCGCGGGTCCGACCTTGCTCCCGCGTCGCACACTAACCGTTCCGGTCCCGTGTCCTCCACTCGAAATGCACAGGTGGCAGCCCTGCCTCCAGTGTGACGGCACGTGGAGGGGGAGCCTGTGGGAGGTGATGAGGGTTACGTGAGGCATGAGGGTGGCCCCCCGTGATGGGAGCGGTGCCCTATGACGGACCAGAGCGAGGACACAGACAGGGCCGCTGTCCGGAGCCAGGAAGCAGGCTGTCGCCGAGGACTGAAGCCACCGGCACCTTGACCGTGGATGTCCAGCCTCCAAACCGCAAAGAAGCGTCTGTCGTCACAGGCCCGGGTGCGGGGCCGCGTTGGGGCAGCCTGAGCGGCGGTTCGAGGCCTCTGGCCTCACGCGCTCAGCCCGCCCGGGCTCCTGGTCACCGCCGTTTCTGCACAAGCTTCGGGACCAGCTTGTCCTCGATGGGAAGGAGCTGGTGGGACGTGACTGAGATGGCGCTGAATGTGGAAGTCGCTGTAGGGGGAGTTGGCACCTTTCGATATGTAGTTTTCCAATCCAAGAATATGATCTATGCCTCCGCTTATTATGATTTTACGTTTTCTCTCAGAACGATTTTATGGTTTCTCGTGCAGGCGTCTTACATAACTATCTTTCTAGGTATCTGATAGTTTTATGCTACCGGAAATGGTATAATTTTTAAAATTCCATTACCTAATTATTGTTACAGAAATATAGTTAGTTGCCTATTGACCTTGTATCCATCAGTCTTGCTAAATTTAATACTTTGTAGGTTCTTTGGAATTTTGTCATAACACTAATTTTAAAATAATTTTTCCCTAATTTGGTCAGTAATCATTTGGAAATCCCTTTGAGGAAGTGCAGATAAGGTGATGTGGGAACCGGGCCCCACGGGATGCTGGGAAAGCCAGGGCCAGGGGCGCCAGCTGCCGTTGGTGGGGCTCCCTCCCCGGACCCCGCGACCCCGCCCTGAGTGGACCAGCCTCCGGGCTCTGACGTCCTCCACCAGGAGCGGCTCAGCTCCGTCCGTAGGCCTTACAGCGCCAGCACCCCAGGCCACCTGGCCTCACTGTCACAGGACAATCCCATGGGCTCTGACCCAGGCGCCCTGCCCCGCTGGCGGCGACAGGAGGCAGGGTGTTGAGTCAGGCACCGGTGAACGGTTATCCTCCCGGGGGCCCAGGGGGCGTGTGCTCCCGAAGCCGCCCCGCGTGCCCGCGTCACGGAAAGCTTGGAGGTGTGTGTGTGACAGGTGAGCCTGCGGCTCCCAAGGTCCAACTGCAGGCGTTGCTATAATTCTCCCACATCTCTTCCAAACACGCATTTCTTTTCTCTCTGCAGAAATCTACCCGTTGCAATTATGCTGTGTTACATACGCAGTATTATATGCTTGCTCCGCTTAATTTTGTCATTAGTATGTACCATTTCATTAAATATACTTTAGAAACATGATCTTAAAAGCTTAGTAAAATACGTAATGCTCTGCTATGTGGCTAGACCGTAGTACAGTTCACGATTCCTACTGTTAGATGTTTGGGTTCTTTCCAGCTTTTTAAATAAATATCACAGCGGCGAACATCCTCGTGCGTACAGTCTTATCTAATCCGCGATTACTCCTCAGGGTCGATTCCTGGCGGTGAGTCAGTGGGTCGGAGGCCACGAGCACAGGGTTTGCAGAGGCGGCCGTCAAGAAAGCGCCTTTCTCCATTGACAGGATTGTTACCTTCTAAGAAAAATCTTTTCTAATTTTACAAGTGACAAAAATTTCTTTCAGCCCATGATTTTAGCCTGATACTCATTTTTAAGTGAGCGCAAATATTTTCCTAAGCTTATCGATCTCTCGTTCCCTCGTGCGTTGACTGAATTTGCCCGTTTTTCCTTCCGGGTCTTCCTGATTGGCAGCAGCTCGTTGTGTCTTGGGACCATAAACCGCTGTCGCGTTGGCTGCAGGATTCTGCACCGGGGCCCAGCCGCACACCAGCCTGGGTCTGGGTGGCCCCACTGCAGCGGCTCGAGGGGGCTCGGCCTCCGGTGAGCGGCACCGTGGGCGCCGGGTCCCGAACACGCTGAGGAGCCACCGTCAGGCGAGTGAGCTGCCGTCCGCCCATCAGCACGGCGACAGCAGCGGCCCGACGCCCAGGCTCCCCTCCGACCCTCTGTTTCTGTTGTGTCCAGCGCCTCTCACTCTGCCACCCGCTTCGTCATCTCTGCTTTTCCTCGTCCGTGTCCTGTCCCCATCATCATCTTGCCGGCAGTAACAGAAGCTGTCGCCGAGCCGCGGCTGGGAGGTGACTGACGGGCTCAGCCTTGCGGCCTAGCCCCTCTGGCAGTAGGGGGCTCTCAGTGGCCCCAGCCTGCACCCCTCCTGTCCCGGCACGAGGGCAGTGGCTCCTACACTCGGCCCGTCACCCCCGCCCACACCACACGTACTGGCTGGAGCAGAGGCATCTGTCCCCTCAGCCCACTGGGGGACGCGTGAGCCGAGGACGCAGTGGACGAGTGCTGGGGACATGGCTCCTTGGGAGCCTCCCGTGTGCCACGAGGTCCTGGGCGTGGGCCTCTGCCTGCGCTGCTGGGTCGTCATCATGTGCCATTGGCTGTGTCCTGACAAAAGGCTCCTGAGCCTCGGCCCACATCAGCTAGACAAGCCGGTTCCCATCGTATAGCCTATGCAGGTGGCCTGGCTGACTCAGGCCCCTTAGCCCTGGGGGTGGCATGCGTCCCCCGTGAGGTTGGCTGGGACCTTCCCGGGAGCCTCTCCGCTGCCAGAGGCCTCTGGAACCCGTCAGAGGGACGGGCAGGGGGTCTGGAGAGGAGACCGCAGCCAATGCTGGTCCCTCCAGCGTTCTGGCCTGAGGCTGCTTCTCCATTCTCCAAACTGCGGTCTTGTCACCTGAGGGAGGGAGGCCAGCGCCAGCAGCACGTCCAGGGACACCCCACACGGTGACGTGACCAGCGTGCGCCCCGCCTGGCCGCAGGTGTCGGGGAGGTGGGACACTTATCTGCTGTGCGAAACCGTGTAGGAGATTTGACTCCCTTAGAGATTATAAGTTAAAAGGTGGCTCCAAGCAGTCTTGGACCAGGAGTGTCCACTGCCCTCCCGAGGTCGCGCCACCCGCGTCTGTCCCCCGCCCCAGTCTTTCCAGGAGGGACGAAACGCTCTTCGCCCACACTAAGTCCCAGGCTCTCGGGACCCTTCAGCCTCGACCCCCAACGCGGGAGCGGAAGGTGAGGAGGTCACGGCCAAGTCTCGTCCTCGAGAAGCCCGAAGTCTGTCCCGGTACCTCAGGAGCACCCCGGGAGGCTGGCGCTGGCGGCCTTGGGTGCGTCCCGCGGAGGGACCCCCATCGGCCTGCGAGGCAGGGCCGGCTTCGTCCGAGAGTGGCGTTTGGGCTCAGGGTAAAGTCTGAGAGGAGCCGGCCGAGTTCTCTCGCCACCCCAGGTCCTAAGCTCTGTGCGTGACTTGCTCGTGGATGCGACAGCACAGATTCTAGACACGGGTACGATCCCAAACTGCCCACAACCCCAAGAGAACGTGTCTCTGTTGGCCACCGATGGATCGTGCTTGCACACCCGGAAGCCACTGTCCGTTCTGCCTGGCGAGGCCCTGGTGGGTTCAGAGCCGGGTGGTGGGCAGAGTCAGAACCGTGTCCGAGCCCACACAGGGGTGACGAGCCGCTCCTGTCTGCCCCCGGGCCCGGGAGCTGCGTGCACACCGGCTCCCTGTGAACCCTGCGGCTCCACACTGGGAAATGACAAATGACCAAAAAATCAATTTGTAATCTGATTGGAGGTTTTTGATTTCCTCTGATGAGTTTAAATTTCATTAAAAGCAACCTTATTCCGACATAAAAGGAGCCCTTGAAGGGTAAAACGGGATTGTCTCACCAGCATAGAGCGGCCTGCTCTTTTGTGTGACTTGCTGGGCGCGTTAATTGTGAGGCCCGCCCGGGGGCCCGTGGGCAGCTGGGCCGTTATCGGGCCTGAGATCGCGGAGCTGGAGCACAAGGACTCACATTCAGAAGTCCCTCTCTGGCATATTGACACTTGAGTTATCAACAGCTCTTATTATCTGCGGGGGGCGGGGGGGGCGGCACGCGGCTCCGAGGACAGTGGCCGCTCCAAATGGCCGCGGAGCCGCCTCTGCCTTCTCTTAATTGTCTGCATTCTCTGGAAAAACTGATCATCGTGGCCTCTTGTCTTGATGAGAAATTGACATTTTCTGAGGACTTCCGTGGGCGCTCCAGCGGGGAGATAAGGCTGCTGCGTGGGGGCGGGGGGCCTCTTCCCGTCGACCCACTTGATGGGTATGGATTCCGTGAGGTCTTTTTCAGCATTTGAACTATAAAAGGTTCAGAACGACACCACCCCTTATAGACAAAAGATAACCTTGCCCTCTGAATATATCGATTCTTTATTAACTAGGCTGTTTAATGTAATGAAATGAGGCATTAGATTGAAGCCCATTTCGAGTGCTTTGAATAATCTTTAAAAGCTCGAAAGGCCTTAAAAGGCGGCCTGACAATAATTGGCACACGTTCCGAGAGATCGTACTTCTCGCTTCGGACTCAAAACGAAACACAAACAGAAAATAATTTCTCCCCCGGTTACAGGGCCCCGAAAGCCTGCTCCAGGGAGGCCCCTGGGCCCCCTCCCCGGGCTGGTCACTGGCTCAGAGAAGGAAAGGGGGTGAATCGTGTCCCCGGCCCCGCCCCCAGCACGTGGGCGGGAGCCTGGGGGAGGGAAGCGGGGTGCGGGAGGGCTGCAGCTTCGTACCCCCATGAGTCCCTCTCTGCTGTCTCTTTAAGGCCGAAACAAGAATGCACTCAAAGGAGGCTGATTGTCACTGACGGGAGAGAAAGGCATTCACAAGTTTCTTTATGTTTTGAATAATTGTTTCCTGTTTTGCTCAGCAGAACAAGTAATTAAGAGGACTTTTGTGAGGGCTAATTTGGATCACACTTGAGCGTATGTATTATGGAGCTGCGAGCCAAAACATGCAAACCAGCCTCCCATTCAGGAGCAACTGGAGAACGACATGGAGGGCGCGCCGAAACCACGCGGGAGCCAGCCGTCGCCGTGCGGATTAGAGCCTCGGAGCTGGCGGCCGATCTCACTGCAGCCGACGCCTCCGGCTCCGTCCACGCACGGCCCACGGTGGCCCGTGCAGCGCGTGAGGTCTGTTATGCCACGTCAGTGGACCTGGGGTTGGAGGTGGCGTGGTGTCATCTTGTCAGACCTCGGCTGGCACAGGCGTCTGGTGCCCCGGTGTCCCCCACCCCCGCCCCCAGAGCCCTTGCCGACACATTGCCCTGAGGCCGCTTCCTGCCCCTATGCAGCACGGCGCTGGGTCAGAGCACCTGCTGCCTGCCAACCCCTCCGTTCAGAAGCAGGGGGCAGGGCGACCTAGCCCAGGGGGCTGCATGATTGTTTGGGTGCCACAGAGCTGCTGGGGCCCCGCGTCTGACAGTCACGTGCAGTCGAGTGTCAGGGCGCCACACACGCAGGGGGGGACCAAGCCATCTACATGGCTACACGTGTCTCTCTCCACAGGTGCGTGAGTGTGTGGGTCGGTCACTCTGTTCGAAGGCTCGTCTGTGACTTAATCACTTCTGTCTTGGCCAGGATGCAGCCTTGGGTCCCAAGGTATGCAGATGGCAGCCCGAGGGCTTCCGCGTGTGTCCACCCAGTCGTTTTAATCATCGAAACATAAAGTTACCCAAAGTGAAACTCACAGACAAGAAATACTTTAATTAAATATTGTGTAAAATGAACATTTTTATACAGTTAAATATCTGAAAAAATGTACAGATAAACCATCTTATTGTAGGGTCTTTAAACAGCAAGATCTACCAGTTCGGGAAGCGCTCGGTTTCGAGACAATGAAGCGATGAGGGCGTGTTGACTAATCACCTAAAACACGAACCAAGTGCAGGTATGAAGGAACTTGCAAACGTTAACAGGTACACGTGAGCTCGTTTTTAGATCAAACCCTGACTTATACAAAATGAGACGGAGGCAATTTAGTTCCAAAGTCACTTCTCAGGCTTTTCCACGTAGCTAAGCCTTGTCGGCCATCACGGGGCCAGGCTGTGACCTGCTGACCACTGGGGACATTGTTTGTTTATCGAGTCCCTTGAACACTTTACTAAGTTGTGCATTGTTTCGTTTTGTTAAGAAAGTTTTTAAAAAGTCCCTCCTTTTTGTTTTAAATTTGATTTCTGCTGCAGTCTGCAAAACGTTTGCTGTGCCGTATCCGCAGAGCAACGCGCCGTGGCGGGCGGAGGTGGGGGGTGTGTGGGGGGAGCTGACCCTTGTGGTCTCTCTGCGGGTTTGGCACGGACAGGCACAGGACCTGAACGAGGTCATCTCAGTTTAAAAAGTACAGACAGTGCTGCTGGGGGTGACTACACAGAAAAGTACTGTTTAAAAAAAAAAAAAATTTACAAGCCAGCAGTCACTCTGATTCCTCGAACCCTCTGTGAACCTGAGCTCGGAAGGACGCAGGACGCAGCAGCGTGGGACGCAGGAAGGGGTGACACACGAGTCGCCAGGTTTGTGCTTTTGTTCGTGTGTGTGTTTGACACCACAAGTCTCCAAATGAAAAACTGATTAACAATTGTGTGAGCCTGTGATAAAACAGCACGGAGGTGTTTTTTTTCTTTTTTCCTTTTAAAGAAGTCCACTTTTAAGGCATCAGAGAAGTTAATGTGGCAAACATTTTAATTAAAACGTCAGAAGTAAATTTTATTTTAAACTTTAGGCCTCTGAATTTTTCCAGTAAACACAGTTCAGCTATGTGGCAAAGTCATGGGTGGCAGCTAAAATGACTTTTTACATTCTACAAAAAAATAAAATAAGGACACAGCCCCAAACGGTGTCGCCTCTCCGCGGCCGCTCCACATGCACGGAATCTACGAGGACTTGTCACAGCCGGTGGCACCGTTTTCTTTTGACTATACAACAAACTTTTTTCAAAAGTATTTGCTCAGATAACTTAAAAATAATATAAAAATAAACAATGAATTTGACTTTTCCTCAAAATAAAAAAAAAAAAATGATGGAAAGTCTTAAACAATAGCAAATTCTTTACGTACACATGAACTGCAAGGGCACGGTTCTTTCTGAGGAAGCAGATCAGAGAGACAGTTCTCGGCTTAATGCTCTTCCCAGCATCGCACCAGGCCATGACCCAAAACCAACGTGGACGAGGAAAAGAAAACCAACGTGGGCGGGAAAAGCAATGTACAAAATTTCAAAGATAAATACAATATTTATAATTGATATGTTACAAAATAAAGTCCCTTAGCAACTGCAAGTGTTCATGGAAAAGTGTCGAATGGAGACCATTTCACTCCTTATGAGACGCATAAGGAATAAAACTTTTTTCTAAATATTTAAGTGGATCTGAAAAAAATTCAAGACAAGTGTATAAATAGTTAGCTACAACTTTGGCAAAATCACAAAAGTCTACAATTTTATAACCACATACAAAACACATTAGGGAAGAAGGATCTAGAAGTCAAAAGGACAATTTCTGGTACAAGAAACATGGACCTCACAGTAGCCTAAGAATGCAATAGTATACAGTGCTAGCAAAAGTTGAAAAATGTTGCAGACCACACTTGCTTAACAGGAAGCTCTAGCAGTGGGAGAATATTTTAACCAACAGACAGTAGCGTTTTCTCTGTCAGTGTGCTTGTTGAAGGCAAGAGAATTCAATATCAAAGTTACAATTTCTAACTACAATAAGTTACAAAGTTCCATTTCATTAAGATGAAGGTAAGCAATGATAAACCCTCCCTCCCTCCCTGCCACCCCGAGTTCTCCTACTCACATAGTCATCCTTTCTTCCGGTTCGATGGCTCATACCTCCTTGGCCCCCTTTTTCCACCACAGAAAAATATTTCACATTATAGAGATACACAACCATTGTGAATCTAAGGATGAGTACAGAAAAATGTTTGGAGGCGTTTTCATCAGGGTTTCATGATGCATTCACAAACTTTCTCCCGACACATAGCAAGTACTAGACATGGCCAAGACGGAGTCAGAAACTTTATACAAAATAGGCGTCGCTTTGATTTCCTTACTCTTCAGGACCGAGAAGTGTGAAAATATGAGAAAAGTTCAGTCAATAAAATGGAATTGTTCATGAAGAAGTAGGCTGTTTGCATGTCGATTCTTAACAGTTTAAATAAAATCTTTAAACAAAGTCTTTCGTAGCATTTCGACCGCTGCCGACGTGTTTGACACTGTCTCCATCAGCATGTCTGAGTGTCCTGGGCGTGCCCCCTGAAGTCCGTCCGTGGGTGCTGGGCGCTGCGGAGGTAAACAAAAGGCCCTCACATGGGCGGGACTACCAGCCCAGACATAGCTGCAAGAGAGGAAGGAGCCGTTACTGGGGCCGGCTCGCGGGCGGCCGGCCTTCTCTGTGCGCGCTGTTCGGCGGCGCTGGAGGGTCTGCCCGCCTCGCCGTTCACCAGCCTGGGGCTCGGTTACGGCGTGGGGGGGCCTACTGCATGGGGGAGAGGGGTGCGGCTGGGGACAAAGCCCCGTGGCCCTGCTCAGACTCCCTGTGGCAGGGGAAGGGCTCCTGGCCTCTCTGGGTGGGACGCCAGGCTCCCCACACGTCCCGGTGGCTGGTTTATAGCAGATGGAGGCCCAGGCTCCCCAGAGGCCGCCTCTGCCCACGGATGTGAACCGACCTGCTCGCTCTCCCTAAGCGGAAGCCGGACTGCCTGCTTCCCCTCGGCTCTAGCCCTCGCCTCTGCCCGCCTGCTCATCGCTCTGGATCGTAATGGTGAGTCGCACGTCCTCCGGCATCAAAGCCACTCGGCCCTGCCGTCTCTAGGGCGAGGGCCCCGAAGAGACCCGGGTCCCAGCTCCGCCTCGGCGGGCTCCTCAGAATAGAAACTTAGGGCTAAAACGCCAGGTGCAGCGACGCCTCCCGTGAACTCCTGGCACGAACGTAATTTAAAATCTTTTAACTGTGGCGACGTTTAATTTTTGTCAGGACGACCACTGATTCACGTACAACGTGTTAACACGTGTGTTCACGCAGCGACGCGTGCTTCGCTTCTGTGTTCAACACCGAGAACCGGTCTCCGACTCACCGTTACAACTACGGGGTGCGAGGCCTGTGTGTGCACGCTGCTCACGAGGCGTCCACACACTGTGTGGGCGGCGGACGGGCCGTGGCACCTGGCCGCCTGCCTCGTCAGCAGCTCTGGGGGCCGCTGTGGCCCACAGGCCAGTCGGTGGCCCTCCGGGGGCCTGGGCGTCCCTCTCATACACTAACGGATGCTGCGAAGACAATTTCAAATCACTGATACCTTTCCAGTTCCTTTTCTGAGCATTAGTTCATCAAAGTGAAATATGCCACCGACTTCACAAAAGGGCCAGTTTGTCTTCTCCGCGGTAACGTCCTCAGCACCCAGCAGAGAGCCTGGCACATAGTAGGCGCTCAGTAAATACGGGTGGAAGGGATTCGTTTTCTAAAGGAGCAACTGGATTGGATTTTCACCGGGAGGAGCGTGGACCACAGGTGGCGTCTGAGAGGCCGAAGACGGCCACTCAGTCTCGGTGCCTCAGGAGGTCCCGCAGGGCCCCGGGCAGGCGCGGGGAGCCTGTTCCGCGTGGCCCCCTCTGTGGGCAGCTGAGTCCAGGCCGTGCCTCCCACTGCCCTCGGGGCCGGCCCCTCTCCCCCGAGTCTCTGGCGGAGACCACTCAGAGGCACCGACGTGCACACGCGGCCCCTTCCGAGGGGCGCGGCCCGCCGGGACCCTCGGGCTCTGAGGCC
>NW_006436291.1:1665686-1665889 GCF_000325575.1 Pteropus alecto | reverse complement strand
CCGCAGGCCACGTCGCTGCCTCCTGCCCACGGGGGCTGCGGGAGCTCTGGCCGTGAAGGCCTGTCCGCGAGAGGGGCAGGACAGACCCTGCCGCGCTGACCGCGCCCCCGCTCCTCTCCCGAGCGGCGCCAGTCCCCGAGCCTCCGTGCAAAGACTCGCGGCTTTGCCGGAGCGGCGAGGGAGAAGCTGGCACTCGCGGGGCC
>NW_006436291.1:1663404-1665187 GCF_000325575.1 Pteropus alecto | reverse complement strand
CAACGGGGGTCGCACGGGGCCCGGCGCAGGTCAGTGGACCGTGGTCGCGCGGACGCCCAGCCTCAGAGCCACCCTTCCTTCTGTCCAGTAGCTCACACCACAGAACACCCGAGCAACGCACACACTTGACTTCGCAGTGAAAATGAAGCTGTGTGATGACGTGTGACAAAAACAGACACTTACTGCCGTAGGGAGAGTTAGCGGAGGAGCCATTAAGGAATCCAGGCGAGCCCGGGACCCCTAGGTTGGCCATGGCGCCACTTCCATATCCGTTCATGCTAGTGCTGACTGTGCTGTAATTGGACTGCTGGGGGGTGCTGCTGGGGACGTAGCCTCGCGGGGACACGCTGCTTGTATTGCGACTGTAGCCGACTGTTAAAATCCCACCCCCCCGGCCAAAAATAACGTTATTATCAGGGAGAGACACTTGGGGGGGGGGTTCCCCGCAAATCTGTATCATACACATTTCTGAACAACCTTGGCTTTGCTCAGCCCTCGCGCCCAAGCGGCTGGGGGAGCCTCGTCAGGCCAACCCCTGCGCGTGTCACCGCCAGGCCCGTCCTGGGCCCGCAGCTGCGACGGCCACCAAAGCGCACTTCGGTCTGACCGTCAGCTGCCGCCACGTCTCTCTCTAGACGCGACTAGCGGCAGCTTGGCTTGTCGGCCAGCCCCCCGCTACGTGGACTGCCGGCCTCTGCTCTCCTTCAGATGCCACTGCTGGCAGGGACAGCTCACGTGCGACCGCAGCGCCCACGAAGGGCTGTCTGGGGCCTTCGTCGTTGTGGCCGTGTTTGTGAGTAGGGGGTCGGGGGGGCGCAGAGCAGTGGCTTCATGCCATGGGGGGCGGGCGAACGGGAGGACAGCCCGCTGTCGCAGTGTCCCGGGAGACTGGAAGCAGACTCAGGACTGGCTGGGACAGCGATGGCCGCCCGGGGCGCCGCGCTATGGGGCAGATGCAGGGCAGGCAAGCGGGAGTCCCCTCCCGTTTATTCACTCCCGACTGGGACGCCAGACCCCAGTCACGCGACAACCCAGGGTGGGGGTCCCACTGCTCGCTACGTCACAGCTCCCCTGGGGCTGGCCCCAGCCTCTTGAGGAACACCAAGTCGCTCACGCGCGCATTCCAGGTAAACCGCGCAGCAGCCGGCGTAACCGCTGCCTCGGTCAGGGTTCTCTGAGCGCGCCCCACACGGGGCCCTGAGGCTGTCCACACCCCGCCGGCCTCAGGGCAGCCAGCTGCAGCGGAGCCCCGGCCGCCCATGCAGGGTGTCGCGGAGGGGCCGCCCACCTTGGTCGTTGGCTTGCGAGGTCTCGGAGACGTTCACGGCGAGCTGGCTGCTGAAGGAGTTCACGCCCATCATGCCGCTGTGGGCGGGCGTGCTGCCCAGCGCGGGGATCTGGTTGTGGTTGCGGGGGACACTGTACAGCGCCTCGGCGATGTCCGCCGCCCGCTTCAGGATGATCTCCTGGAGCAGGAGGGGCCCGTCACCAGCGGCCAGGGTCGGCCGGCGCCCCCCGCCCTGACCGCCGTGCCCCCCGCGGCAAATAGGAGGAGCAGGGCACGGTCCCGGGGTCCAGACCGTGAGAAAATGCGCTTTTCAACGGGAAAGAACGCCCCTCGGGAAGATAATTAAAGGCGCACCCTTCTGCACGGCTGTCAAATGCCCGGCGGGGTCCGGGCACAGAGGACGGTGCTGGATCCAGAGAGAAACGGGCCCACGTGCAGGGGGCCGGCCCTCGCGTCCCTGCGCCCCAGCGGCCCAGGCGGGGTGGGGACGGCTGT
>NW_006436291.1:1662231-1663032 GCF_000325575.1 Pteropus alecto | reverse complement strand
CCCCTGAGGCTCAGCGAGAGCACGGCAGGCATCACGCAGGCGCGCGCACGGACGCGCGCACGCACGGACACGCACACGGACATGCGCACGCACGGACACGCACGCACACAGACACGCGCACGCACACAGACACGCGCACACAGATACGCATGCGCACACGGACACGCATGCGCACACAGACACACGCGGACACGGACACGCACACGGACACGCATGCGCACACGCATGGCATCACGCAGGCGCGCGCACGGACGCGCGCACGCACGGACACGCACACGGACATGCGCACGCACGGACACGCACGCACACAGACACGCGCACGCACACAGACACGCGCACACAGATACGCATGCGCACACGGACACGCATGCGCACACAGACACACGCGGACACGGACACGCACACGGACACGCATGCGCACACGCATGCGCACACAGACACACGCGGACACGCACACATGGACACGCACGCGCGTGCACACGGCAGCGACTGGAAGGCCAGTGCCACACTCGCCTGGCACTGCCTAGACCTCAGCGCTAAAGAACAGAAAGTCGTTTCCCGTCTCTCCATTACGCTGGCGGCGCCCCGAAAGACGGCCCCTCCCCCCGACCCGCACCCCAAGTCCGCACGGGAGTTCCGTGCTCATCCCTCTTTGTTTTGAATAAAGTGAATGAACTTGGGTTAATCTAGCTCTTCCATGATGACGCTAAGACACTGTGCAATTCACCCCTTCACCTGCTCCTTGTGGAGGACGCCGGCAGCACCTTCACACCCGGAGCGCCGGGCCGGGGGCCGGGGGGG
>NW_006436291.1:1656523-1659023 GCF_000325575.1 Pteropus alecto | reverse complement strand
CCCAACAAGCGCCTGGTCACCTGAGGCGCCAGCACCCGCTGATGCAGCTGAGACGGGCTGCACGATGGGGTCCCACGGGCAGCGGGGGAGGGCAGGTGACCCTGGACGTCCCCCGCCCGTGAGAGGGCACTGCCAGGACACCTTCCTGAGTTCACTCAGCCTCAAACTCAGCGCCCCCTGGGCCAGCCAAGGGGTGGCCGAGCCCAGCTGCGCACGCGGCACAAAGACGTATGTGGCCTGAGGCCAGCAGCAGGGCTCCCTGGACGGCGCCTCGCAGCCCTCGGCTCTTGCTGGGGACACACGTCCGGCTAGAGCGCGGGCACGGGAACGAAACCCCGCTGCACCCCTCCCCGACAGCCACGTCCTCACGGTGACCGTGTGACGTCACCACTCACGTGTCCTCACGCGCTACGTGCACGCCCCGCGTGAGAAAGGCAACGTCTAAAAGCATCTATCGTGGTAACAAAACGCAGAGGTGGACAAGGCTTGGGGGCCCCGGGGGTGCGGATGTAGAAAAGTCGTAACGTTAGGACCTCATTTTTCATTTTGCTGTTTTAACCCTGCCCTGAAAATCAGAGACGGCTTCCAAAGAGCGAAAGAGACACAATTGTATCAAAGGAGAGGGAAAATTATAAGCCTGACTTATCTTTAATGTCGCACATCAGAATGAAACGCCTGTGATGTGCGGCGTGCGCGTCAACAGCGCGGGCGGCTCGTGTCTTTGCTGAATTTAAATGAAAAGTCCCCCTAGATATTAATACGTGGACTTCATTTGTTAGCTGCTAAGTCAGGGACTTATAACAAAAGCTTTGTAAACAAAAGATTAAACCGAATCGAGCTTTAGAAAATGAAAAGAAAACAAGAGTCGAGTAATCACAGATCAGACCGGGGCTGCCAGATTGAAATCAGCACGGGCTGCTGGAGTGGAAAATGTCTAATTGAACTATTTCATTACGCGGAAGTTTACGTCCCCCTTGCAGAATCCAAAATATTTGTATCAGAGAAGCCTTTCTTCTCCTCTTCTAAAAACATGGTCTTGCGCGGATGAGACACCGAACTGGAGGCCGCTCGGCCCCCTCCCCGCCCGCGTGGCCACGTCGGGGGTGGGCAGGCACCTGTCGGCCTTGCCGTGGGCGCAGGGCTTGGGGTGTCCGGAAGCCCCCTTCCCAGAGCACCCGGTGCCCCCAAATCGGAACAAGCCCGGGGCGGCCCCTGCCCCCCTACTCACCTTGGGTAACCTCTCGGGGTCGCCCGGATGCCTGGGAATCACCTTCTGCAGCCTCTGAAAGCCGTAATCTATGGTCGGTTCATTGAGGGCTACAACAGGACACAGAGACAGAGGTCAGGTTGATCCCTTTTGCGTCACCCATTACCCGTTTCCTGCACGCTTACAAATCAGCGTGTGAGTCCCCTCTTCCAACGCTCTGCGGGGCGAGCGCCCCTGAGCCCCAGTTCTGCCCTAAGGAATGGGTTTGCCCCCTCTCTCTTGCACATAAGCGCCACGATGATTATTTCTGATCTATAATTAGCCTGGAGGAAAGTCAAAGGGCTACTCGATATATTGTAAAAATGGCAGTGTGGTCGGCAAAGTGCAGGTCCCGGGGCCACAGGCAGGAGTCACCGCCGTCACGATCACTGCCTCGCACGGGGCCTTCCGCGCCGGCCCGGGATGCATGGGAGCTGGCGATGATGACATATGTCCAGCTATTGCTAGCTTCAGATTTATCCCAGTGGCCCCCTTTCTGTCTAGCATATTGCCTGAGCACAGACCAGGCAGGAGGAGCACTTACTCTTGCAAAGCTTTAATAATCTGCGAATGGCTGACTACAAACTGATGTAGGGCACTATCACTCCACCAGCCTCACGAAATTGCCGGCCACAAATAGTAATTAATCTTTTTATCCCTCAAATTGTAATTTTGACTATGAACTGTGCGCGGCCATAAATCAGCCGCACGCGCGCTGTGTACAGTGCATGAATCACGGCCGGGACTCCGTCCGAATGCACACTCTGTGTTTAACAAGCTTTATAAGGAGCCATTGGGCTTTATTATGGCTCTGCCTGACTCCAACAAAAACTGAGCCCGGAGGCCCGGGGACGCGCGTTAAGATGAAAATACTTATTAGAGTACATTACTTCTTGATGTAGGTTCCGTTTTCTGGGGAGTAACGCCACGGTGCACGGCGTGACATAAATCAGGGGCTTTTCTCAGACTAATAAGACCCTCCGCCATCTATTCATTACTCGGCCTGCGGTTCGGGCCATCACTCATTAGCACATAATGTGACGACTGCCGCCCCCCGACTCGGCAGGCCCGCGGACGGCTGGGAACACAAAGGCCACGGCTGCGAGGGGCGAGGCGCGGGGCCGCCTCCGAAGGCGTGTTCCGAAATAATTGGCCGCCGTCATCCTCGAGTGCTGGGGCTGCTGGTGTCAGCACCCACGGCGGGTCTCGTGAGCGGCGCCGGAAGGCTCCGCGGGCACTCAATAACGCGCCCGG
>NW_006436291.1:1639023-1651523 GCF_000325575.1 Pteropus alecto | reverse complement strand
TTTGCAGCTTTTCTCATTAATTTCTCAATAAATTTGGCAATGAATTTCAATCACAGAACCCGGCAGGGCGAGCCAGGCATTGTGGCATGCATGGGAAACACAAAGGCCACGCGTTGCACGTCGCCCGCCGGAAGGCACTGTCCCCAGGAGCCGGCCTGGGTCCCCGGCCCGGCCGAGGGCAGCCTCACCACCGAGCAGGAGCAGACCGGAAGTCTTGGGGTGCCCTGTCTTCCACACCAAGCCACTAACCCTAGGTCACCGTCCTCAGAATGACTCGGCTTTCCAGTGTGCTGGCGCGGGGCCCCACCAACTTTGGGGGGGCCTCCCTCTCACCCTGTAGTCGCCCCAGAAGCCCCTCCGACCCGCTCGCCAAGGGGCGTTCTCTACGGCCAGGACTGCCGGGGGTGGGAGAGGGCCGCACTCGACGTCACACTGGAAACCGGGGCCCCCCGTCCGTGCTGGGCACTCCGTGCCGGTTTCCACGTGGCCCCCCAGCCCAGCCCAGCCTGTGCGTAGGGACCTGCTTCCATCCACAGCCGCCTGGCAGCGGGCGGCGGCATTGTGGTGTGACCCCAAACGCAGAAAAGGGGACAGCTCATCCTCCTTGTTACGGAAATAATACCCTTGCTGACAACGACTGGCTGCATCCAAACGACTCTGCTTACACACCCCCGAGACGCCCTGGATCACGGCTTGCACAGTTGTGTCGAAACTGCGGTGCCCGGCCCGGCCTGCCCCTAAGCACGTGGCACCGCGGGGCACTCACTCCCCCGACGGCCTCCGTTCCGCCCGGAGACAGACTCCCCACGGTGGCGGCCCTGCGGTGCGGAAGGGGCCCGGCCACCCACAGCCCGCACGCGCCCACCAACGCTGTTCTAGCAGATGCCGGCCTCTCCCGACGTTCACAGAGGCGGCGGACGGCCTGCTGACCGGAATCGTCCTCGGCACGATGAGGGTCACGCACCACTGACGGCACCCCTTTTCCCAGAGAGAGAAATCAAGTGCCTGATGGTGCCAACCCTTAGAGGTTTCGGGGGGTGGGGGCTCCTTAAAACCAGGTGGGCAGCATCACGCCCTGTGCAGAAGCATCGGGCAGCGGGTTCGCACGCTAAGCCAGCGTAAAAGCTCTGCTGGGGGAATGGCACCCCTGCCCCTGCCGCAGCAGAGACCCCTCCCCCTGCGTTCCCACAGGCAGCCCCCAGCCACTCAGAGGTCCGCCCTCCTCCGCGAAGGTGGCGCTGGCACCCCGCTCTGGGGCTGCCCTACCACGTGCTCAGGACCGCGGGGCTTCTTCCCAAGGCCAGGCCCATGCAGGTGTCCCCACGTTCTGCCTTAGCGGGACCGAGGTGAACGCCACGTTCCCCATGCGTCCACACACGACTCGCTCACCAGCGTCTCACGGCAGCGTCCTCTGCAATGCCCAGTGTCGCCCCACGGACGACCGGATGAACACGCGGGGTCCGTCCTCAACGGGACGCCGTGCAGGTGACCCGGGGACGGGCTCTGTGGCACGCCAGACACGGGAGGGGTGGACACACGCTGAGCGGGGGGCGCGGTCACCATGACCGGGCCTTAGCCCAACTCCCAGAGGGGCCAGAGCACAGGCAGGAAGCAGCTCTGTGGTGGCCTGGGGGGGGGCGTCCACGGGAATGGGGGGCCGCCAGTGGAAACAGGGCTCCTTCCTGTGACTGCTCCTGAAGTAGGTTCGTGCCCGCACGACCTGGTAAATACATGAAAACTCGCCGCGCTGCACGCTCTGAACCGTGCGTGAACAAAAAGCAGAATTTTGAGGGAAACTAACGTCTCCGATCCGGGTTCGAGTTGAGAGCCGGCTACACCCGCACCCAGGGAGCCGCTGGCGCTGAAGGCGCTTCCGCCATCGGCGTGAAAGCAGGAGCCCCCCGAAAGTGGATAAGGGGGACCCCACACAGGCAGCATGACATCGCTTCATGACACAACAACCCTTTCCGAGCTCCGATGAGGCATTTTCCACACCCGGGGCTCCGGGCCAAACATGAAGGGAAGGGATGTCCCCAGACCTTCCAGGAATCACGGAGAGGAACACCCACACCTGGACCCCCACCACGGCCGCACCCGGCCCCCCACCACGGCTGCACTGGCCCCCCGCCACGGCCACACCCGGCCCCGCAACCACAGTGTCTGAGCGTGGATGCCGCTCATGGTCCTATGCACACAGTTCAACCCCACGCGTGGGCTCGGATGCCGAACCACTGGGATCGGAAGGTGCTGGGGCCTCACAGAGAGACAGAGAGAGAGACAGAGAGAGAGACAGAGGGAGACAGAGGGAGAGGGAGAGATACACACAGAGACAGAGAGAGACACCCCCCACCCACCCGCTGACTCCCGTGCTCTCCCCTCCACCTGAAAACCCCTCCTTGCTCCCACGCAGGCCATCGGGGTGCAGCCAGCCAGCCCCGCCACACCACCCAGGGGCCCTGCCTCCTGTGAAACCCGTGGGGCCTCGGCTACGCCCCCCCCCAGCCCCTTGCGCCTCAGTCCACGATTTCATTAACATCTCTCCACCCTGCTTCGTTCCCGCGAGACCTGAGCCAGCCGGCCCGCAATGTGGCTGTGGGTCAGACACCCGCCAAGTGCGGCCCAGGGTCGGGCTCCGTGTGAAGGCGAGGGCTTCCCCTGGCCAGGGACCACGGCTGACGGCCGCCCACCCCGAGCACCCACCAGCCTCCAACGGCCCCTCCCTCTCCGCATCGCCTGCAGTGCCCAGCTGAGCACCTGGCCCAGGTGGGCGCCGGGTGAGACCCGAACCCCGGAAACCACGGATAAATCCCAAAGCACCCCGCCCGCTTCGACGTCACGGCCCTCGTCGCCACTCTCCTAGAAACGATCACGCGTCTCGGCGACCGCGTGGTCACGGACGGCGGGGCAGTGAGGAGGAGACGCAGGGGCACGTGGCTGACACGGGGGCCAGTGTCCCATGGGGGTGACGGCCCGGGCCCTGCTGCTGGGGCTGTGAACACGAGGCTGGCAGGCGGGCTTCCTGGGGACAGGGACACCACCTCGCTTGTGTGCGTCTCCCTTCCGTGGCGTTAAAACCCGTCAACGGTCGACGCGGCCTCCGTTTCCGCTGACCACAAGCCCACGAGGCGACTGACGGTCTTCAGCGTGGGACACGCTGGGTATGTCGTGAAGTGACCACTTAGGCCATCCTGTCATGATGTCCTTCAGCCACACGCCTACCAGGAGCGGTACTCACGGCTCCCATGCCTGCGCCCCGGCCCAGCACCAGCACGCCCCAAAGCTCAGGGGGACATTTCTGTGTTGGGACGTGTGCATCAGGAAAGCCAGCGAGCTGGGCTTCAGAACCGTGGCTGACGCATCTGGGTGAACAGTGCCGGGCACAGGCGCTCCAGAGACTGGGGGAGGAGCAGTGTCTCACAGGCCACCAGCCCCCCGACACTCGGGGCTGAGACGGGGCAGGGCCAGGGCCTTCTGAGGGAACGGGGGGTAACAGGATGGAGAAGAAATCAGGCAGAACCCCCTCATCCAACCGCCGAGACGCCCTGCCTTTCCGTCCCCACTGGTCATCAGAGGCCTGGGGCAGGGGCCACCCGACCAGGCCCACTTTGTCAGCGAGCAGAATTTCCTTCTCTGGAGGCTGGAAGGGGACCTCGCCAGGGCAGGGAAGGGTGGCGTCTGGGAGGGGAGGGGGCAAGCAGCCGCCAGGCCACACCCCTAAGAAACAACCCCCAGGGATGTTTACGCCGCGAACATGGCAGCGTCTGCGTTTGGAAGGTGAGCCCCGCAACGAGCCTGCCAGAGCACACGCCACGCCACAGGCGCCCGCGTCCCTTGTGGAACCAAGTTATTCCAGATGCTCATTAACAGCATCTGGAAACTTCTAGATGTGGCCGTCCACACACGGGCTGATAGCCTTTCACTGTGGTGCTCTTTTATTGAAAAAACATTCTAAGAAAGTCAGGATTTTGCATTTTCTACAAGTCGAAAAGATCCGACTGCTTCGAAGGACCGTTTTTCAGAAGTGCCTCCTCTGGGGTCACAACCTCGTCCTCGAGCGCACGTACCCGGACGGGCCCGCAGGCCTCGGAAAGTCAAGCACCCCGCGGCAGCAGGGGCCCGGCCTGGCCTCCAGTGACACAGCCTCCCTGTCCCCTTCCGCCCGGCCGGGGGTGTCGGGCCACATGTCCGCCCAGCGGAGCGGGCAGCGGGCCCCAGTGACGGGCTGGCCGGAAAGGCGGGCGCCCTAACACCGAGCTCGCGCCTGGTCTCTCAGGGCCGCGGGGTGACCCGGCAACTCCTCGCTCTGGCTCGGGACAGCCGCTCGCGCCTGCTCCAGCGTCTGCCCTGAAACACCGGCCCTGACACTTGCCGGGTCCCCGGCGGCAAGCTGCTGGCCGGCCTGGCGGGGACGCGCACGGTGGCGTCATCTCTACACCTTGTCACGGCCCTCTGTGCTGCACTCCGCCGGCCGCACGCACTCGGCACCCGCTGGCTGCCCTGCCACCCCTCCACCCTCGGAAGGGCGGCATGCATGCTCGCCGGCCAGGCACCCCAAGTCCGTCACGTGAGCCCCTCCTCTCCGAGACGGTCCTCCTGGGCCCCCCGGGGGGGTGGGGAAGCGAGGCCGGGCCCCGGCCCACCTCCCCTGCCGGCCCATGTCCCGACGACCCTTTTGTCCTTTGGGGAAGATGAATGGCTGTCTGCCCCCCGCCACACTGTGTCAGGCTCGGAGCCGCAGAGTCAATCCCTTCACCTTGACACGGAAACTTTGTGATTTATCAGCTGGTCTCCCCTCCCGATGCGCGTGGCCCCCGAAGGCGCAGCCAATCGGGGTGCGGGCGCACACTTTGGTCACAGCCACTCGGAAAAGCACCGAGGCCCCTCTGATGACAGACAAATGCGTCTTGTTAGCAACTGCCCAAAAGCACTTGACTTGTACTAATAACAAAAAGGCCAAGCTGGTCACTGTGGGTCCAAAGACGAAGCACCCTGTCACCAGCCTGGTTGGGAAATTAGCAAATAATGTTCTTTTCCTTGATAAATGGGTGACAGCTCCCGTTCACCAATCATTTCTAACATTTTGATGCGTGCCTATGATCCCACTGGAGGAGCAGAAAAGTTTGCTGGCCTCAATTTCCAGATGATGAATGGAAGTCTCTAAATGTGCGATTTCTGTATGAGGTACAGTTCATTTTAAGCAATTCTAGTAAATGGGTGTCACTGATTAGGACAAATCGTCTACTTGTGCAATGGCGCAAACGGTGAGTCTCATTCTCCTGGCCTCCTTCGCGACGGAGGGAGAGGGGACAGCGGTGACCCCGCGAGCCCTCACGGCGCCACTCTTCAGAAGGGACAGTACCGAATCAGCACGGCCAGCGCCCACTTAGCATGCTGGCGGATGGACCGAGGGTCACTCGGTCTGCGGCTGTGCCACCTGGCGCACAGGACACCGGGTGCACACCCCGCCTTTCTCGGTGGCCCTGAGGGAGCCACAAATGACCCCGGAGACGGCCGCTCGGTCCCGCTGCCAGGACTGCACGCCAGCCCGGTCGATGGGGACAAGTCACCCTCTGTCACCAATGTGGGAACCTACGACGAGAGCAAAGGTGGGCTGTGCCTGGAGGGGTCAGACGCCGGCTCGTGTCACCTGTCCCATACCGATGGGTCTAGAGAGGCCTGAGTCAAAAACGCACGTCCTGACCTGTTCTGTCACGTGACTAGCCCCATCTAGAAGAAAAGGTGTCTGCCCTCCAGGGGACTGCGGACCTCCGCTGACGCCCTCTAACTGGGCCCTGGAACCAGGGAGACCGGAGCAGCCGCTGCACAGAGGGCTGGACAGGGAGCCGTGGAGCACGGCCGGGCCCACGGTCCGGGACGGACAGGGGACGCCCTGGAGCAACTGACCGAATTGGCCGGAAGCTTCTGCAAACTCCGGGACCCGTGATTAAAACATGTGTTCCTTCACCGTGTCCACATATGTGGTTAGAAACGTATAATCGAAATAATCAGGTGGTTTACATTTATGGGGAAGTGCCAGCGTTTAGTTTAGCATAGTAAAAACAGTATGATTTGTGGGAGGCAATTAGGAATCATTTGCTGTGTGGATACAAGTAATTTGTTTGAAGAGCGCTGGCCTGGGAGACAGCGGGCTGGTGCTGGCAGTGGTCGAAGGCGCTATTGACTCTACAGTGTGTCACCGTGCTGTTGACAGGATCACATCTGAATGCACACAAAAGATCTTTAAAACACTTCAGAACATGAGCGCCTTTCAAGCAGTGCAGTGAAGTGGGGGTAAACGGTGGAGGCCCGCCAGAGCATTCGGGGGGGCCGCAGGCAAGGACACTGTCACCGCCGGGGGCCGGGGCGGCACCTGAGGACAAGCTGTCTACCCCCTTGGCACAGCACCCATTTAAGGCACAATCTGACTTTAAAAAAAAAAAAAAGCAAAAAGCATAAATACTGTATCGGAAAGAACACAAACTGTTAGCAATTACTGGTTGAGTAATGATTTCATAAGCTTGAAATTGAATGCACGTCTTTGTGCAGAAAATAATCATTTTTATGTCCCCGTCTAGGAAATAAATTGCAGACTTGAGCCCGGGCCATGCATTCAGCAGGCAAGCCAGCCTGTGCCCGCCCGGGACACGGGGGCCACGGACTGCCCACGCCTCCCTTCGGAAGTGGGCTTGGCCTGTGGCAGGCGCCACGCTGACTCCTGGTGATCGTGATAATTTCTTTAATTGAGCAAAAGAAACTCCTGAAGTGAAGGTGGGCCTAGCAAACATCTGGGGACAGGTCGACCCCAGGCGCCCCTGATGCGTCGCCCCGGTGTCCTGGGGAACCACGCCAAAGTCCTGCCACCATAGACCAGCTTCCGCTGTTTTGTGTAACAGGAAACCTGCCAAACAGACACTTCCGGAAAGCGATCGCACGCACGTTTGTGCGAGAACGCCTCGCTCCTGGAGACGTGTCTGTAAAGCGCTTTCTGCTCTAACGTAATTTCAATTAGAAGCACACAAATTCCAACTGTTCTTAATCAAATAACAGTGCAATGCTTCTATTCTAATTAAAAAATAATTTCTTTTACTGCTCTTAACAACTGGATGTGTTACTACTGGCGAGACTATAGAGGTGAGACGGTTCAGCCCGCCTGTACCGTGGGTCTGTCCGCCTGTACCGTGGGTCTGTCCGCCCCGTAATTTCAATTAGAAGCACACAAATTCCAACTGTTCTTAATCAAATAACAGTGCAATGCTTCTATTCTAATTAAAAAATAATTTCTTTTACTGCTCTTAACAACTGGATGTGTTACTACTGGCGAGACTATAGAGGTGAGACGGTTCAGCCCGCCTGTACCGTGGGTCTGTCCGCCTGTACCGTGGGTCTGTCCGCTCGTACCGTGGGTCTGTCCGCCTGCACATTGGGTTTCTCGGGTGGGGCCGTTTTAATTATTATTAAAGCAAACGGTACACGGTTAGACAAATACCAAAACAAGCACGGCACTCAGTTATTAATTTGCACTATTCACTTTTAAATGCAGCAACTATCTCATTAATTTAATTTTAGGTGCCCGCCCGCATACATTGCATTTCACAGTCTAGGAGGCAATTTACCGTTAACTGGCAATCACATACAGAGTGATTGTTAATTCTGCTCCTAAGTGCCAGCCGCTTGAAAATTGTTCTCTCTCTCTAATTTCTGACCTTCTTACAACAGGGGTGAGGCACACTGGGAGTACAAAGGGCTAGCATGGAAGAGCTGGACATGTCATTTGTGACTCATTCTTTTAATTCACCGTGCTAATCAACTGGACTGCCAGCGCTTCCCAAGGTAATTGTGCCTTGCAGTCGCTGAAAGCGGCAGGCGAGGGGCCGGGTGGGCGGGCTGGGGCGGCGGGGGCACCCACGCCCACTCGGGGTTGACTCATCGGGTCTGATTCCGAAAACTCTGGTGTTTCTCAGATCGCTGTAAACAGATCATTTAGGCCTTTGCCCCTGGCGGGGGGAGGGGCCTCCTCCCGGCTCAGGTTCATTATCCCAGGGTGGCTGCCTCGGGCAGGTCCGATGTGAGGGTGTTCCGGCAGCCTCCGGGCCGGGGGACACTGATGGGAGCCAGATGCCCAGGGGACGGTGCCCTCCCCGCAGGGGCTGCGTGCCTGAGTGCTGACATGCAGGAGGGCTGGCTCAGCTTTCAGCGGGGGAGAGCAATTCCCAGTGATTACTTCATTGTCCCCATCAATTTCAGGGCAATGCAAATCAGACAGAAGCTTCCAGGTCAGACAGGTTACGACCCCACCTTTCCTCTGCGCCCTGAGAGTGGAGGGCCCAGATCCCTTACACGGCGTTTGAAATGTATATTCCGCTAACGATTGGGGTGAGGGAGGCAATAAATTAGCCTCCTGCTAGCGAAGGCCGAGCTCACCGACCGGCTCCACGGCAGGCCCATTCGTGGGGAGCTCTCGGTGGAGGAAGCTCCAAGGCCGTGGGCCACCAGGATCCTGACCTCCGGCCCAGAGGCCCGCGTGGACACCGTGTCCACCGTGGGGATGGAGGACGGGCCTCCGGACAGCGGGTGGCGCTGCAGCTAACGCAGGATAAACCTCTTCCCTCGGGGGGAGGAGAGAGAGCACCCCACATGCCGCCAGAGGCGGCTTCTCGCCAAGGCAGGCGACCTGGAGGGCAGGGAGGGGCAGAGAGAACTGCCCTGACGCCCGCCCCGGCCCTGGAGCAGAGGCATGATGCCGTCCCTGCACGTGACACCCGCCGGCCAGGGACAGGCAGCTCCTCCTCGCTCATTCCGCTCATTCCGCACACACACCTGCCCCGTCCACGTGCTCAGCCCGGGCCCGCCCCACCCACCGGCGGAATCCTCAGCAGTCGACAGGCTCGGGGAGCCCGGCCCAACCTCCATCCCTTCCGTCTCAGAAGAGTCACTGCTCCCGACAGCAGCCTGTGCTTCTCCCCACGAGGAGCCCGCAGTGCGGGGGTGTGACGGGCGAAGGACCCGCGAGGCCCCGCGCGGGGCTGCAGCAGGCTGGCAAGTCTGCCTGGGACGAGCGCTTCCCCAGCCGCTCCCAAGAGAGCCGGCGGCCTCCCCACGCACAGGCTCACGCCCGCTGTAGCGCCTGAAGCCACGCAGGCCCCACGCGTCACGCGGCAGACACGGGACACGCCACACGGCTCCTGAGCGGGTGACAGATGTCCCCGCCGCTGAGGAGCACGGGACGCCAACCGGAGGTACACCTCAGTAACTGTCACAGGAGGCAGCAGTCGCTGGGCACCTCCACGGGTCACACCCGGCCCCAGTTCCCCGTGACAGCACAACCGCGTGTGAGGCCGAACACCAGCGGCCCTCGGAGGGGGCGGGGGCCCAGGCCGCGGCCGGCAGCAGGCAGCGCAGAGCGGGTGCCCTTGGCCTCTAAGGCCTGGGGCTCGCGGGCCGGACACCCAGACGAGCGACGCCCCAGCCAGCAGTCGACATGAGCAGGTGTGCTCAGCAGCCACCGAGCCCGGCCCATCCTGACGTCCAGCTCTCAAGGCCCCGCGCACACAGCGGCCTCCCGCGCTGGCGGAAACACGTAAAGTCCTCAGGGTGCCCCAAGTTCTGCAACTCTGTTTTTCTCGGGTCTTTAACACACGGGGTGCCTCAGACTGGACGAGCTGCCCTCTCCGTCTCCGAGTCCACCAGAGGGCCCAGAGCATCGAGCCCAGGTCCTGCCCCTGCTCTGGGGTCTCTAGGGAGCATGTGCTCATCCCCAGGGGACAGAAGCCCCTGATGTGGGGCAGGTCCCCCCTCCCCACCTGGACCACATGGAGGGCTACTGAGCGCTGAGGGGCAGTCTCCTCGACCCAGGACGCCAGGGGTCACTGGAGTCCAGCTGGCCCTGGTGACACTGGGTCCACTGGAAAGTGGGCAGTGGAAGAATTTACATTCTGTATTTCACACACTTTCTCCAAAGGGGGTGGGTGAGTAGCCTCTCTTCCGTCCTCAAACCCCAAAGTGGAAGGGACCTCTCGGGTCCGCCGTGTCACCTGCCGGCTGGACAGAAGACAGGTCTGCATCCCAATGAAAGGCCAGACCTGCAGGGTGCCCCGCAGCGGGTGACAGAGCACCCTGAAGCCCCCGTCCCCACCCAGGCTCCTGCCACGCGCCTCCCAGCCGCCCTGGCCGCTCACACACATCAAGGCCACAGTTCTTTGAGGACAAGTCCTCGTCCCTTTCACCCTCACGAGCTTTCAGCAGGTGTTGTCCGTCGTTGAAAACACATCTCAAATATCACTCTTTTTGCACTTGGCTAGGACAGAAATCAAAACATGACCATGCCTCACACTGATGTATGGTGTTTCTCAGACGTGACCTCAAACAAACTCTCTCAACTAAGCTCTGCTGAGGAGAGCAACTGCAAGACAGACAGCTTTCAGGTGACAAACTCTAACTTCAGAGGCAACGCCTGCCGTTGACACGAGTTTGCCCGAGACCTCTGCAAAATGCGGAAGCAGAAAGGTGTCTGGTATGAGACCCCAGGCCTCGAGCAGAGACCTGGCTTGGGTTGGAGGTCCCTCATTTACAGGGCATGTGACCTTGGGCACGTGACTTAACCTGAGTCTCGGCTTGTACAAATGGACAACAGCGACAAGACAGGGCGGCCACAAGGATGAGATGGAGGCCTGGGGCCCCGGCACGAGCCGAGCACTTGGGCAGCTACTCGATGGGAGGCAGGGGGACCCGCTGCTGAGAACCCCACCGCCTAGCCTCACAGGTGAGAGGCAGAGGGCCGCAGATGGGAGGGGCCCGAGGTCACGTGGCCAGATGGTGTCTCGCCATCTCAGACGGGGACGCAGATACCGTGCACGTGACAAAAGCCAGCCTGGGGGCCCAGCGTCCTCAGCTCACCCCAGAGCCCCCCGTGCAGCCCGAAGGGGCCCCCGCCTCCCACCACGTCGCCAGGAAGGCTGCAGCGCGCACTCACCGGTGTAGACGAACCGTCCGGGAGCACCTTTACAGAACTGCTTGGACTTGTAGGACAGGGTGACCTCCACGACGCCGGGGATGTGCCGCGGTGGCGTCTGCACCCGGATGGCGTGGGGCGTGATCAGCTGCGAAACCACACAGGGGCCCTCAGCTCGGCGCCCGACACTCACCAGTTGGGTATAATTACCAAAATGAGCAAAATGGGACCCTGGTCTCGGACGCCCCTCCTAGCTGTCACCCAGAGACGCGGCATCCAGTGCTCTTTGAGAAAAATATCTGCCAGCAACCCCGGGTTTTAGTTTGCAGGAAAGGCCACAGGGCATCATTCATATGAAAATTGCCACCATATGTCCCCTTCAACCTGCTCCTAGTAATTCGAGCACTAATTGTTCCAGGGTATGCGGGACCTCCTCCAGCAGGTCTGAAGCCCCAGGACGGGCGCTGGGCGTTCCGCACCCACCCACCGGAGAAGCCCCCGCCACGGGCCACTGTCGGTGACCAGGGGCCCTGGGGACCGGGTGCCCGTGCCGGTGCCCGACCGTGCGGGCTTACCTCGCTCCACACCAGCATGGTCCCGAACACGACTTGTAGGCCGTCGAAGAAGTTGTCTCCGATTATGATCACGGTCGCGCCCCCCGTGGTCCAGCCTTCACTGGGACTGATGGCCTTGATGCACGGAGTGGCTGCTCACACAAGACAGAGAGGGCAGACCTTAGCCCCGGCCGGCCACGCTGCCCACCTCGGGTGGCCCGGGCCCAGCGGCAGGACACGCCGGCCGGTCCTCCAGGCACACGCAAAGGGCAATCGCAGACCGGCGTGTTGGTGTGTTTAAAGCAAACTATTAAATGTTTTATAAAGCAAAGGCCAGGCCACGAATGCTGGTGAGCAAGGAAAAAAAATGGCTTGATGTAGCAAATTACGTGTCAGGGCAAATATGACTATTACAAATGATTAAGCATCGCGTGCATGTGGCATGTCGATTTATCTGCTCCGCTGTTCAGATCTAAGCAGAGTCAATCAAAAGGTTGTTGAGGGAGATGGGAGAGCAAATGCCTTGCATTTCGATTCCTCATAAGCGGCTAATTGGGTTGGGTTTTTCCATCCGCGAACTTTGCCTTTCAGTTCAAAACTTCATTTTCCTCTGTCACTCCACAATTACTACTTTTCACTTTTCATCAGGAGGAAAAAAAATCAAAAGCGCTCTATTAATACTTTTGTCAAAGGTACACATTTTACATCTAATATTGTTTGTCGACAGGGATCCCCGAGCCCCTGGCCTGACCTCTCTTTGTCTCCCGAGCCCTCACATTTGCATGAGTTATTACAATGGCTGCTGCGGCCTGGCCTGCTCTGCTCGGGGCTGGCCTGCAGGGGGGCGGGGAGGCCGGCAGCAGAGGGAGGGCGCGGGGCAGAGGGGCCAGGAGGCCACAGCTGGGAGGCCCGGGGGAGGCCGGCGGGGTGCTCCCGGCCGAGAGCCCGGCAGGCCGAGCGGGAGCTGCAGAGGCCGGCCGGGCCCGGCTGCGGGCGGC
>NW_006436291.1:1634982-1637482 GCF_000325575.1 Pteropus alecto | reverse complement strand
ATACGTTTCAATGCACATATAGAGAGGGGACACGTGTTCGATGGGGGCCGTAGCGAAGTGAACACACAGACAGCGTTGGAGATCTAACGATATACGTGCACGACACGCTCCAGCAGAGGACGGGACAGCCGGGCAGAGAGGTGGTGGGGAAGGGTGTCCCCACGTGCTCCATACCTCTCTCCCCGGGCCCACGGTGGGGCGCACCCCGGCCAGACCCCGGTCCGTGAGCTCTCCTCGCGGCCCGGCCTCCGGAACAGGAGGCGCGCGTGCCTCTCGCAGCCCCGACGTGCCCGGAGCGACCTGCCTTTAACTCAAGGGCGCCTCCCTCGGCCTACTCAGGGACAGAGGCGCTCACTACAAAGGGCCTTGGCTGTGCCGCCCTCCTGCCCGCTTCCAGCCCGGGCACCCACGTGGACCGGCTCGCCCAGGGGCCAGGCTGCCCGGCGGCTGGGCGAGGATTTCGCAATGAAAGACAGGCGACTTGATCAAAACGCTGTCTGGCCTCTCCTCCTCGCGGGGTCTCTCCACCGCATCCAGGATCCTGTTGGTAAACAGCCTCCCGCCCTGCTTCCCGTTAATCAGCGAGCTCTCCTGAGTCACATCGCAGCATTTGTCACCTTCCTCTGCATTCACAATATTGAGGCACTCAAACAGGCCTGATCTTGCCTCATGAAGACTCCTTTGTTCTGCCTGCTAAAACGTCTTGTAATTGTGCTTGGGATGTCCAGATGGCTGGCTGATACTCCAGCTGATAGGATTATACCTTTTACCTCTCCTAGAGCCATCTGTTCCCCTCACCCGCTCAAGCCCTGCAGCCTGGATTCAGTGTCCTTATTGCATAAACCTAACCGCATTACGGCGCTTGGCATGCAAATCGCTCCGCGCTGCAGGCCGGGTGCTGGGCAGGGCTCACGCAAGGTTTAAACGGGGCTGCGGTCGTTGACGAGGGGACAAGTGACAAGGAAAAAAACACGAAAGCCTGGGTTCTGCCGGGCCGCGCTGGGAGGTGGACCGCTGGTTGTGCCCTCGCCCGTGTTCGGCACTGTAAACAGTCGGCCCCGCTTTCTGTGCGCTCCAAGGACGCGATGGCAGCCGTCCACGGCAACAGCAGGGGACTCGCTGACTTGGAGACCATCGGCGAGTGTGTACACACTGCTGGTGAATATTGGATGATTGGATAATGAGGTGTTAGCCAGGAGAGGCTGCACAGAAGCAGAGATCTGTGGTTTATGGAGGCGCTTTTTCCTTGAAGAATGTGGGACTGACTCGAAGCCAAGAGCCGCCCGCGCCATTTCCTAACCAGACAGGAGGCGGGAAACGGGCTCCGGGAGACACGCCCACCCCTAAAAATGGACTTCCCGAGGGTCGGCTCTCCCAGGCCGTGACGGAAGCACAGATGTGTCTCCTTGCTGGACAGAGCCCAGGGCACGCTGCAGCGCACTCGAGAGCCGGGCCTTCCTGACCAAACGAAACCCTACCACTGACGACAAATGCCTTTCTCACGAAGACCTTCGCAGGCTAGTTTTGAGAGCCACCTCTTTGTGCTTTAAAATGAGGAGCCACTTTCTGGGGTGGGACAAGGTACTCTGATCTCTTTGCAAGAAAGTGACCCGGTTCCAATGTTGATTTAAAAAAAAAAAACAACTGAGAAACAAACAGGAAAAAAAAAACACTGATCAAGATTGCCTCTGCAAACAGCTTTTGATTGGTTGGGTTTTATCTCCAAGGCACCCACTAGTGGCCTTCGTTTCTCTGAACGTTACACTTTCCGCTTACAGTCAAACGCCTTTTCAGGCTACGTACAAAAATAAATACTCATGCTCCGGCCGTGTCATCATCGCTCGTTAGAGGAGGCCGACTCTGCACCCGGCCTGCAGTCTCACACCAGGCCTCCTTGAACCCGCTGCGTTGCGAGCTCCAGCTCCCTGGGGAAGCGAGGGCTGAGGACGGGGACTCAACCTTCTTAATTGTGAGCCTCATTAGCGATGGTTGCTAAGCAAAACACACACCTACCTTCAGTGCATAGGAAGCAGATAAACAGTACGTCACGGATTCTAACGACCCTGGGGCCCAGGGCGACCTTTAATTATTATACTTTTGTTCTCGTGTACCTCAGTCATTAATGCAGAAAAACAAGTTCGTTTATTTTGGGGGACCGCAGCAGATCCACGAGTTTTCTTCCAGGTTTTATGTCTGCGTCAAGTGCGGCCCCAGAATCCGGGGCCTCAGGATGGAGGGTTTGTCCTGATACCGCTTAGTCTGATGGGCTCTTCGCTCTAAAGGAGTTAATCCTGCTGTTTTGTTTATAATTCGCTTTTTCAAAAAAAAACACATTACTTTCTCAGCAGTTCCCATTGGTCAGACTCCCGCGGTTATGACGACTCGCCTGACCGTGGGGACGACTCTGACTAAGGGGAGTGGTGGGTCACGCAGGCTGCACGCGGCAGGGCCCGGGCGTACCCGGCGTGTCTGGCCGGGACTTCGAGAGCACCTGCCCCGC
>NW_006436291.1:1634290-1634943 GCF_000325575.1 Pteropus alecto | reverse complement strand
CCCCTCGCTCCCCCTGCCCCCCGCCCAGGGGCAGGAAATGGTCCTCGGGCCCATTCTGAGCTCATGGGATGGGATGTATCTGGGAATGACCCTGCGGATGGGGGCTCTGGACAAGCCAAAACGAAACCAAATAAACTAAAATTTCAGGAAGAGCTCTAAGCAAAACAAAGCTTAGAAACCAACCAACCAACACACGGTGGCGGCTCGGGCGGGCGAGGTGAGTGGGGGAGCTGCGCCCCGTAAAGCGAGAGGCGGAGAGGACTCTGCCCCCGTCCACTCTCGGGGGGGGGGCACCCAGGCCCCGCCGGGCACGGGTGGGGGGCCGGGCCAGCGAGGGGGCCGGGACGAGTAAAGGAAGTCGACACGAATCAACTAAAGGGCGTCACAAAGCGAAAGACATGCAACGTGTGCCTACCATTGTCCAGATAGGAAGGGGCCGTACCTTCTGACGGGTCGAGGCGGCGGGCCCGCCGCCCGTGCTTCGAGTTGTTGTGCACGAACATGTTGTCGGACACGGCCAGCACGTGGCCGTCCACATTGACCGTGGTCGACACAACCACCTGCGGGACGAAGCGGATGTGAAACCGGGGCTGGAGCAGGGCGCCCCGCTGCCCGTAGGGCGCCCCGAGCCGCCGGCACGCCCCCATGGCCTG
>NW_006436291.1:1624488-1634224 GCF_000325575.1 Pteropus alecto | reverse complement strand
TGGCCTGGCCGCCCCGGAGGCCGTCACGGCCCACAGGCCGGCACGGCGTCCGGTTCGGTTCGGTTCTGACTCCGCTGCTGCTCTTCGAAGCCTGCTCCCTGATTACGGTCCGATCTCCTATCATGCCAACAAGTGAATTCGAGTCAGAGATGCCTTCTTCTGGCCGTTAGCTTCAGAAACACCCCTCTGGCCACTCATTTTAAAGCTGCTGTTTTGATCGATCTGTTCACATATTGATTAGATAGTTTAGCTAATTAAAATTTAGTCCGCTCGAGACCGTCCTCCCTAGAAAACTTGAGAGAATTCAGTTGCCAAGAAAAAAAGGCTTCAGAAATCGGAGGCATCTCCACGCCCCACGCTCTGCCATCCAAACGCCCCCTCACATCCAGTGTCTGGTCATGAACTTGTTCGCCTCTGCCAAGGCCGACTTGAGTATGAACAGTGAGAGGGACCCAGGGAACGTATCCTTTCTCAAGTCCCCTGCCAGGGTGCGAGGACCTGATATGCCCAGGGACCGTCCTCTCTGCTGGAGTGACAGGCTTCCCGTCCCACGTCCAGCCCCCGAGGACGGCCAAGGCAGGGAGGGGGACGGCCTCGCTGACCCCACACACCACCCCGGGGGCCCTGGGACAAGCATCCCCGCGTGGCACCCACGGATGCTCTCGGGAAGCAGGCGATCACTCCCGCCTGGCGATTCTCCTTTCGGGGGGGTGTCTGTGTGGCACATGCTCTCCAGAGCAGCTGGAACGGCAAGGACAGGGGCCCAGGGGCCCGTCTGCATCTCACAGCAGGTTCACGGGCTGGGCCTGGGTTTGGGGCGCAGGGAGCCTGGCGCTTTGCCGCGTGTGGGCAGCAGGGAGGGCCAGCACCCCTAGGGAACACACCCCACAGAGAGATGTGCAGCGTGAGCAGGTGAGTGGGGCACCAGCGGGGCTCACGTCCGCATCTGCCCCCCACACTGGGCTGTGTGTGTCGAAACACGCCCATAAAATGCCTACGAGAGCCGAGGCTGCCGTGGGCCTCAGCAAAGGAGGATGCACCGGCATCAGCTCCTGTGCAGCAAACGCGCCACACAGCTCAAGGCACTAATCATCGGGGAATCGTGGGGCGCCCCGGCCTATGTGGGAATTCTCGGCACTGTCTGAGAAATGTCTCTGTAAACCTAAAGCTGCTCTAAAGCAAGTTTATTCGTAAAAAAATAAATAAGTCAAATGTTTAAGAGTCCAATGAAAATCAGAGCTGCGTACGTGCATACGGATGCGTGTTAGTAACTCATCTTCTATTTAAAAGCCTCTCGGGCCCCGCAGGCAGACTGAAGTGGGGGCAGTACCCACTGCGCCCCCAGGGGCTATCTTGCTGGGGAATCGTCCTTGACGAGTCTCCCCCATGGGCCCTGCCAAAATTTCGGGGGCCTCCACCCCATGGGGCCACTCTGAACCTCGAAATACTGCCAGGTGTCGATTTGGATACCTCGGCATGCTCTCTGACTGCTGCCCACAAGGCGGCCTTCTCCCCGGCCCCGGTCGGGGGAGGCTCTGACACCGCCTGGGCGCCGCTAGGGGCCTGGCTGCTCTGCCCAGAGGACGCACGGCTGCTGCCGCCCCGCCCTGGGGGTGAAGGAGCCAGCGCATGCCTGCCTGGGATGCACAGACACACCGCCAACGCTGAGGCACGGCCTGACCCTTTTAAAGTTCCTAGAGCATGACATGCTGAAGAAACGAGAAAGGCAGAAATAAAATGAAGGGCACTGTCTCCGCTCTGTCATGTATATGTGGGTCAGTCACCAAGGGAAAAGAGTGTAGTTCAACTAAGAAAACAGACAAGCCGTGTTTTGTTCCTCGGCCGTGGCCAGGCCCGCGGCGCACCTGCGGAAAGGTGCTCGGCTTGTGAGACCAGCTGGAAGCGCCGTGCGAGCCCCGACCTCCTGCTCAGTCCGGTTAAACCTCTGAGAGGCAGAGAGATTAGGGGAGAGACCGGAGGAAGTCTTTCTAGGAGCTGAGGGCTCCACTTGTGACTGATGCTGCGTGTGGCCGTCGAGGAACTACTGTGTGACTCGGCTCTGCTCAGGTGGATCGAGAGCGCCTGTGAAGGCCTGTGCAAGACAAATGGATGCAGGCCCGACTGTTTGCCAGAGACCCTGCCTGCGGCTTCAGAGCGTGGCCTGCGCGAGCCTGAAGACCCTTCTCTGATTGGCTGGTTGGTTGTAAGGGCAGATGTCACATTTCCCTAAAAGACTGAAGCAGAAGTTAAATTTCTAAAACCACCTTGAGCAACTTGCTGGTGAACTCATCCCATCTGGCAGTCACTTCCATCAGCAGGCAAGTTCCTCGCAGGCTGGTAGGGACCAGCAGCAGTTTCGTGACCCAGCCCAGAATATTTTTACAACTAAAATCAGCAAAATAATCCATCATGTGTGCAGAATACCCTTCATCTTGAAGTAACCTTCAAATCACTCACAAAGGCAAGAAGAATATGGAATTTGCAGAGGCCTGCATCTGACAGGTGTGGCTCCCTTCGAGGGGCGCCCAGGCCTGGCGTATCCCCGACAGGCTGACCTGTGGCTCTGCCCCCGGGAAAATCCACCAACCGACTGACCCCTGAGAGACCGCCAGCGTGGGCTCCCAATGCTCGTCAGCGGGGCCTGGACAGCCACGTATAACAGAGGAAATGGGCTAAATCAGACGCTAATGTTAAGAAGACTCTATTTGGAAGAGAAAATCCTAAAACAGTCCTTTTGAGACACACCCACGGGACTTACCATGGTAGAAAACAAGTGGGAACCCGGTTAACCTACAGCCCTGGTCACTCCGGGCCGGGACGTCCCGAGTGCCCGCCCCGAGGGCGCTCCCCGTGCCCGCGGCAACAACATGGCCGTGTCCTCAGAGCTGGTTTCCACGCCCCGTGGGCCGCGACCGGGCTCTGGGACCAGCACAGCGAAGACGCCAGATCACCATTAGAGCATTAGTTTAGCCAGCGCACCGGTTCTGGCTGCTCCAAAGCCCCTGAGCACTAAAGGCCGTGCAACGTCAGCGCTCGGCCTGCGCGAGGCCGCCCGCGGCCGCGTCCGGGGGAGCCGTACCTGGAATCTCCGCATATCCCGGGGGTTGCCCGCATTCTTCAAACAGTTCTGATTGCACTTGAGGAAAAACTTTAGAAAGAATCTACGGAAATACAAAAGATGGATATTTGTTAGGGTCATCAGACAAAAGACACAAACGCTCCGAGACACGTTCGCGTGGGGGCCGTGGAGACGGCCACACAGACCGCCTCCGTGCGTGAGGCCGCGGCGGACACGGCTCGACGTCATGGGTTTCCAAGTTCTGGGACGACAACTGTGGCCTGGAGTGGCCATTTCTTGCCTAGGTTTTTGCACGAGTGACTGTTAACCACTGAGCAAACACTCGCCCCAGAGGGGCTGGCAGCAAATAAAAACCTGAGACGCCTAGTTAAACCTGACTTTCGGGCAGTTTTTTTAGGATAAGTCGTGCTGTGGGACATACCCATCCTGAGCAATTATTCCTCGTTTATTCGAAACTCATTTACCTGTTCCTGCTGCATTCCACCTGGCGGCCCCAGAGGACACCGCTGCCGAGGTAAACACGCTTCTAAAGACGGGTTTTAAAAGTCACAAGAAATACAACTCTTAAGAGAAGAAAGGGTGTGGGAGTGTTGTTTTAGGGGCTACGATGCGTTTTGCAAAGATTTATGTGTGTGTTTATGGCGACGATCGACGCCTTTGCTGTGGAGATGTAACCGCCACCTGGCGGAGGGCAGGAGAGACACGGGCACCTGGGGCGCACGCGAGCACCCCGGCACGCGCAGGCACCCCGGCACGCGCAGGCACCCCGGCACGCGCAGGCACCCCAGGGCACATGTGAGCATGGTGTGCGTCCCGCCACGCCCTGCCCTTGGCTTTGAGGCATGAGGATTCCGGGGTCCTGGCCGCATGTTGAGAGGCCGTGACAAAAACGGCATCATGCTGGCCTCCCCATTCCCGCACACTCGGTGACAAATGCAGAAGCTCTGGCTCACAGTACGGACAGCGGGAGCCTCGCTGTGACTCAACCATGGAGAC
Source organism: Pteropus alecto (assembly GCF_000325575.1). Taxonomy (NCBI): domain Eukaryota; kingdom Metazoa; phylum Chordata; class Mammalia; order Chiroptera; family Pteropodidae; genus Pteropus; species Pteropus alecto. The sequence continues at coordinate 1,630,149 of NW_006436291.1, read as the reverse complement.
GACAGGTTTTGTCTCTGCACCCCCTCTGCCTCATCTTGAGAAGGCCACATCCGTCGTGAGCCAAGGCGGTGGCATCTCTACGCTGACATGCGCTCCCCTCGGGGGTCTAAGTGTCCTGTCCAGCAAGGCCCCACGCCAAGGCCTTCTCCATCTGCTCTCCGAACAGCACCTGGCCTACTCGATGACCACGAAGTTTCTATGAAGTTTCACGTGATTTCCTTGAACTCGACCTTGTGCTGTTCCTTGTTGACGACGACCGTATCCGAAAATAAAAAGCCTCGGCGGACGGAGCCATCTCTCTAACGCGTTCCCGACGCATCCTGACGCCTTTCGCCAGGGCAAACCCCCGACGGATGGGCAGAGAAGAGCGGCCACTTAATCAAACGTCCTTGCGTACGGCAGGGCCTCGCTATTTCAGGCCGGAATTTACATCTTTTATTAACTCACCTCACCTATGCGCTTGGCTCACGCTGCCTCTTAACACCATCTGCCGCCAGCACACAGTAAGTCACTGGATACTCCACCCACCAATTTTTCCTAACAACCGCCGTGCAATTAAACCCCACGCGCTCTGGGCGAGGTGAATTAGGCGCACCTGCGGCCACGCGGCTCTCGCGCTGCATCGGAAGGGGCCTAACAAGGTGAGGGCGGCAGAGTCATCGTCCTGTCAGGCAATTAGGTCCTCACTTCGGGGACGGCCACGCGGTGCAATTATGCCACACATCACCACCCGGCTAATCTGAGCAGGCGCCGCCTGGGAGGCTGCTGGCCTGCATGGGGCCGCCTCGGAGCCCCTCTTGTGACAGTCAGCTCTCCCCCACCCAGAGGGGGCTTCCTTAGATGCCTCGACGTCTGCTTAGCCAGCTCCCCCTGCCACCTCCGAGCAAGCAGGGCAGGTTTGGAAGGTCTGACCGGGCACGGCTGTGAACGTCGCCGGGCGCGGGTCTCACCTGCCATCAGGTGCGGGTTAGCCAAGTTGGGTGCCGAGCCCCGTCAACGCCAAGTGTTCTCCAGGGTTGACTCTGGGGCCGGTGCACACACACGTGCACACACACACACAAAGATGCTAGCACTCAAATGCACGCACTTGCACACGCACGCACATTCACGTGTGCACACATGCTCGTGCAGCGCACACGTGCATGCATACACATTTGCACATGTGTGTGAACACATGTGCATGTAGACACACGTGTGTGCACATGTGCCTGTGCATGTAAGCACGTGTGTGGTCACGTGCACACGTGTGCGCGCATGCCTGTATAGGTGTGTGTGCGTGCGCGCACATCCACATGCATGTGTGCACACACATGGATGCACATGCACGCACATGTACATGTATGCTCGTGCCGCGCACACGTGCATGTGCACGCTCGTGTGCACGTGTGCGCACGTGCCCGCATGCATCGACACACATACATACACACACGTGTGCACATGTGCATGCGCACCCGTACATGTGCATGTGCGCGCGTGCACGTGCGTTTTGGATGTGTTCATGGCAGTTTTGCTCGTCTTCCGGCGTCTCCAGCAGGCTGTGCGCACGTGCCCGCATGCATCGACACACATACACACACGTGTGCACATGTGCATGCACACCCGTACGTGTGCATGTGTGCGCGCGTGCACGTGCGTTTTGGATGTGTTTATGGAAGTTTTGCTCGTCTTCCGGCGTCTCCAGCAGGGCTGGCGCTGGGCGGGGTCTGTGGTGTGTGGCCCCAGACAGCAGAACCCCTTTCAAGCCGTCAAGTCCCAAGCACGCAAACCAAGTAAGGGGTGACAACTGCTGGGACAGGGGGAAGGGGAGCCTTACACTTACTTTCACCCTCGTTTGGGTTACACTTAACTCGAGGACCCAATTAAGCCTCACAGGGTAGACGGGCACGGCCAGCAGCACGTGACAGCTGACGCCGTCTAGTTACACGTGGGGCACACGTACGTGTCCCGCCAGCTAGTGCTCAGGGACGTGCGCTGGGGCGGTGCTTGGGGAGCGGGTGAGGAAAGCGGACGCCCCACGCACAAACCCAAACAGTAATTCCCACCACTTACTCAACTGCCCTTTAACTGGCGTTTTGCTAAGAAATATCTGACGACCACTTTACATCGCTCACTTCCAGGGCCTGGCACACAAAGGATTTAATACTCTTGTTATGAAAGGAAAAATCTTTCCGATGTCAGAAAATCTTTGGCTTTAACACCAATAAACTCTTTATTACTGCTAAACATGGATCTGCTGCTCGATGGCAAAGAGACGATAAAAACCCTAACCCGTCATTAGTACATTTCGCTTAATTGTGCGCCGTGCGCTTCCCGCGGCAGCTGTTGGCCCATCATCAAAATGACCATTATGTACACTAATCCCCTGACCCTGTCTTTATTTCCCTAAAGAGTCATCGTCTTCCACAGCAGGTACGAGAGTAAATCAAGCTTGAAATATGGGCTTTATTTACTTGTGTCTCCCAGGCAGGAAAGAAGGCAGCAGCCCGGGGCACAGGCCACACGCCCGCCAGCGCACCCCAGTCCTGCTCTGCTCAGGAACGGCACACAGGGCCCCGGAAAGTTCTCCGGGGCACTTAGGCGGGGGGCAGGTGTGCTCTCGTCACTTCGGAAGTCAAGTGTCCCCGTCAGGGTGTGCAGGGGACAGGAGGGAATGCCAGCTGGAGACCCCACCCACTCGCGAGAGAAGGGCACGTTCCAGCACCCCCCGAACGTGGACCGGGCGCCTGTGCCTGGGACGGCAGTGACCAGGGAGCCACGGGGTCCAGCAACTGCCACCCAGAGTCTGAGCTGGAAAGTCCCAGCCCGCCCTCCCCGCGGGGGGACGGCCTCACGCCTGCTCCACACGGAGCCGCGGCCGCTGAAGAAAGTTCCAACTTTGGTCCTGGTGGCGTCGGCGCCAGAGTCGGCTCAAACGACCCTCGTTCCTGGACACGTGGCGGGCCCGAGACGCCTTTCAGGCCCCGAACTAATAAGAGGCACCCAGTCTAGGTGTCACGCGGTGAGGGGCAGGCCCCCACCACAGCAACTAATTTCAAAGTCGGCTCCATTTCTGTGTGTTTAAGCTATGAATTAGTTCATTTATATTTACTTTTATGAAGCTGATTACCCAGAGCTTCTCTATCTGATGAAAATCATTTTAATTGTAGTGCGAGGCTCCTGTGTAATATCCATTACATTATGAACCGTTTAAATTCTACAGGGGTATCGTGCAAATTGGCCCTTTGTGAGCGAGCAGGCAATTAGGACCAAACAGTTCTCCTTCGAGCGGCTACACAACTTTGTGGCGTTGCTCAGGACAATCGGAAACAAAGGAGGCTGTTTAATTGTAATTTAATGGAATATCAAGGAGTCCGTGGCATTCGGCGCTGGCAACAGAGAGCAGGAGAGAAAAATTAGCCGCAATTATGTTTGATTAAAGCCATCCTTCTCAATAATCAGCGGTCCTGACAGGCCATGGGGCTCCAGTGGGTTCCAGGATGGCAAAAGGTGTTGGGCGATATTAGGGCCAATAAAGGGGATATTAGCATAGCTAATTACAGCCCTACAAAGCCTGCAAAGGGGGCCTCTGTGTATTGTAATGTGTAGAATAATTGGCCGAGGCCGTTATCAATTACGTAAGGGATGAATTTGGTTTGTCAGGGAAAAGCTGAGGAGACCGTTTCACCTGACACCGTGCCTCTGCCTCCCGTTCCGGCAGCGAAGAACTTGCCACTTTTACCAAAAGCTGTGACCTAGCAGTGGCAGACCGCTGAGGAGATCGTGGCGCCGGCAAGCGCTGGTGGCCGCGGCCCCGCGTCCTCGCCACCGGCCCTGCCACCCCTGCTGGTCCCCTAACCGAAGCCCTCAGTCGCACAGTGATGCTTTCTTCCTTCTGGCCAAGGGAGAAACAGACTGTCTCCTTGGAAAGTCAGGGGCGCTCTGGTGACGGGGGTGGGGGCGGGCGCCTCGCGCGGTTCCAGCGGCTGGCCTTTGGCGTGTGGATGGCACGCGTATGAAGTCGCCGATTCTCAGCATCTCAGGAACCCTGCGTGCAGGGATTTTTTAAAATTTTTAATTGTTACTTTTTAGACGGTTGTGGGGTTGGTCTCGACAGTGCCTGGAAGCGTGAGTGACAGAATGCTCAAGGGGCAAGCCCGAGGGGCCGGGCGACGCAGGACGAGGTTCCTCTGCCGCCACCTCGGCACCGGTGAAGTGCCACTCAGCGCCGAGAGCCCGGGCCCCCTCGCAGGCCCCTCCGGTCTGAACTCCAGCCCCGGGCCCCGCAGGCCCACCGTCTCTTCTGGCCCCCGACACCGGAAGCCCGAGTCAGGAATGAAAAATGCTGGTCTCTTCCATGAGTGGCGGGGGCTCAGTCTTCCGCTTTAAGGCAGAGGTCTCACCACGCAGCCCACGAGCGTGGCGATGCACAGGCCTCCGTGCCATCCCCAAAAGCCCAAGGTGTTCGTGTGCGTATCATGGTGCTGACAGCTTCTGGAGGGTCCTGGGAACCACAGACACCCCATTCCAATCGAGCCCTCTTCCCCTCCCCCCCATTTTCAGCTACTGAATTCAGAAGTCAAAGCCGGGATATTTTAATACGTAATAGCCATGACACAAAAAGTGAGCACGGAACACCAACCTGAAAACATGGCTGTAAAAGTCACCGCCCACTGGTGGGTGCGGGGGCTGGAGAGGGGGGAAGTGTCGGGGGGCTGCCTGAGGGGCTCGGGGTTCCTCGTGGGGTGACGAAAATGTCTGGAACTAGACAGCTGGTGGCTGAACCACCCTGGGAACATCCTGGGTGCCGGTGAATGCGCACTTCGAAATGGTCCGTTTCCAGCCATGTCACTCACACCTCCCTCCCCTTGTGACAAAAACGACCCCAGCCCCAGAGAGAGAGAAGGGCCCGCCCCCCGCGGGGTGCCCGTGGCTGCGGCTCTGCCGGTGCGTCTGCGCTCTTGGAAAGAAAGAGTTAAAGCTTCAAATTAAAAGATAGAGCCTTTAAGAGACTCTTCTCTGATAAGAAAGTGACCGGTGAAGTGCTTCCTCGAAGTCCCTGCTAATTACTGGAAGTCCCCGAAAGCAGTGGCCGCAGCTGTGGCGGGCGCACGCCGGCCATCAGTGGCTACAGTATTGATTGCTCAGCAATCCTAGCTGATCGGGTCCTGTGCTTGGAGACAATGTGCCTCCTTCACAAACCCTGTAATGAGCAGTTCCGATACACGCCTGCATTCTGCTGACATCAGATCTGTGCTCTGAGATAGTACACAGGTCAATACGTATCGGATTTCCAAAATGCGAGGGTCTTAATGCCAGGCCTCTCCTCTTCTCCCCCTCCTGCCATTAGCTATTACGGGGCTCACGTTCTCTAATGCCAGACGGGAGGAAAAATCTGGTCCATTAGTCTGATTTATTCTTCAAATATGCCATGACAAATCGCTTTAACACCAGACTTATTAAATTCTTGTACATTTCAAGTTATGGGTCTCATACACTTGTGGTGCCTCGGTGACGTCATCACGGAGGGGGCAGAGGGTAACGGCACTGGCTTTTACGGCTGTGCCCAGATGTCCTTTGTGAGGGCCCCCTCCCCCGGGACGGAGGTCTGGGCCGCCTGGCCCCCCCTCGGTGGGTCCCCGTGCTCCGTGGGCCCCGTGCCCCGCACGTGCGCCGTCCTGCGTG
>NW_006436291.1:1622332-1624453 GCF_000325575.1 Pteropus alecto | reverse complement strand
TCTGGACGCCCCGCTGCCCGGCAGCACGGGCTGTCTCCGGCGGACGAAGCTACCTCAGTGCCCCTCGCTGCAGTAACCACACTGCATTAACAATATTTGTACTACAATCACCGAGGGACCCACTGCCCAGATTCTATCACTTCTTTATCTCCTGACAAATACCTCACTATCGAACATTATTAGGTTTAGAAAATTAACCCTCCACGGTCTGGAGCCACGCTAGGCCCCTCCGTCCCTCCGAAGGGCCTTATCGCTAAATTTCTGCTATAATGGTTTTTCTTTTCATCACAATTTCAGCAGCGGCTGTCAAGAGGCACTTACAGATACCGTGATCTTGTACTTCTGCAATGATTCTCATTAAAACGATGCCGACGAGATCTGATGGGATTTAATAGCTTTGCCGGCCAGTCCCGCATCCACCCCCGGGGTGACCCCACCCAGGCCTCCTCCCGGGGAAATCTGTACAACGCGCGCGTTCAACTTTTCCGGGTGGTTTTAACATGTTCAGATAAGGAAAAGCCGGGTAGACACTCAGAAAGCGGCCACATCCGCGGGCTCCGCGCTCCGTCGGCCGCCGGGCCGCTTGCTGTCGGGGTTCCGCTTCGCATTTTCTGGAAGTGGGGCCGACGTTCCACGACAGCTATGATGAGGTCATCTGTTTAGAAGAAGCCGGCCGCTCGGCACGGGAGGCGCGTGGGGCGTGCGGTGCCGCGCGGGGGCGGGGGCCCCCCAAGCCCGTTGTCCCTTCCCCCCTCCCCCATCGCCCGGCCTCTAATGGGCGACGCGGCCCTGACGTGGCTTCCCCAGCTCCTCCGCGCTGTCAATCAGTCGGCGTTTTGTCTTTCGCTGCGGGCTCATTAAAACGCTCCCTCGCTCCCTCCGGACGGCCCTATTTGCCAGCTCTGATCACGGAGCTCCTTGCTTAGAGAGATGCCAGCATCGCTTGCCTCGCGTCAGATGCTCCCGTGACCTGTTGCCCGCTGCAGGCGAGATGCTCGCAGGGACTCCGCACGCAGAGATTAAGTGCCCGCGCTTGCCCCGGCTCCAGGCTTCGGCCCTTGCCCCCCCGCCACGTGCGCACGCGGGGTCCGGGGCCCCACAGACCACGGACCCTCTCCCAGGCCTCTGATCTCTCCTGGCTACAGAGACCGTTCTCAAAACAAACGAGAGGTTTCTTCCTGTGGTCCGTTCCCACCCCCCACCCCAATCTGCAGATGGGGCAGAGCTCGCCGGTCTCTTCCTCTTAGACGCACGGTTTCCCATCCACGCCAGCTTGCTCAATTAAGAGCTACCTTCTTTGTGAGTTGAATTATTAATAATAAAAAAAAAAAAAATCCCATTTTAAGTCAAGCCCGTGCATGCACACGGGACGCGAGTGTCATACCTGCCTACGCCGGCCTCTCTAGCCTTTTAGGTCCTGATTAAAAACTTATTAAAACATTATAAATGATTAATGGGAGCACAGCTCTGAGTGGCAATTATTAGTTTTAATGCAGGTAATGCAGCTTAATGAGGGGGCACATGTGTGTGAAGCTTTAACTTCATTACTCCTGCGTGTCAACAAATACAAGAGGAGCGCGTGTCCAGGTCGTCCATTACTCGGCACGGCACCCAGCCTTCTCTCTTCGCCTCTCTCTGTTGATGAGCCAGGGGCCATAAATTAGTCCCTTCCTGGGGCTCGGGGAAGGACCAAGGTGCCCAAGGGTGGGGACCCTGGCCGGGCTCCCCGCGCCCCGAGCAGCTGCGAGCACGAACACCCCCCGGGCCCGCTTTTCGGAGCCCTCGGCACCCGGGGCTTCTTCCCCGGAAGCCCTGCCGGCTGCCACTGTCTCCGCTCCCGGCCTTCCGAGCCCACTGGGCTGCTTTCCCGTCTGGTTCTGAGAGGTCTGGGAGCGGCTCGGTCCGGACCTCCCCGCGCCTAACTCGCCTGAACGCGGGTTCCCTAAATATTCGAACATGTTTCCCACGCCCTTTGCACTGGGCCCCCTCCTGACACGCAGGGGACTGTGACACGCAGCGTGAGTGGGGCGCTCGATGCTGGAATGTGGAACCCCAGGGAAAGGGCCTGGCTGCAGACGCGGGGGGCGCGGGCTGGGCAGAGGCCGCACGGTACGGACGGTG
>NW_006436291.1:1617685-1621205 GCF_000325575.1 Pteropus alecto | reverse complement strand
CCCCGCAAGGCTGCGCGGAACGCTTCGCGCCCCCCGCATCACGGCTCTGCTCGTCGTCCCGCTGCTCAGACCCACTGGTAGGTGTGCGCTGAGTGTGCGCTGAGTGTGCGCTGCGGACCAGCTGGCGTGCGAGGGCGAGGGACCCTGGTGCCAGGAGAATGGCTTTGTTGTCCCCCGTGAACTCGAGGCGCTGACGGGAGGCGGGGGGCCCAGGGGCCGGCGTGATACCCGCCACTTCCCCCCGGGGCAGAAGCGCATCTACAGTGTTTCCTCCACCCCCAGGACCGACTCTCACTCCTCCGGCCTGGGCCACCTGCAAGACGGCCCGGGCCCCTGGCTCCCCACATCCTCACGGCCAAACTCACGCGGAAGACGCGCTTTCCCCTCTTCCAATGGCAGACGCTACTCGGGGGGGCAGGGCGAGGCCAAAGAAACCTTTAAAGGCTGAAAGGACGGTTTCATCTGCCACGTTTCCTCCAAAGCTGCTCCTGGTAAAGTGCAGAACAAGTAACGACATTGTCCGCGAGGCCGCGGAGGCCAGTCCCACGCTGAATGGCCATTGTGTTTGCCCGGCTACTGATACCTGCGCTTTTGTGCAGGAAAGAAGGCCGGGAGCCGTGACATCAACGCAGCACAAGCGTCCCTCTGTGCGGACGCCCAGAGCGGGCCCTGGCCGTGGTGGGAACCGGCTCCAGGTCCCGGGAGAGGTCTTCCTGAAATCCAGCTCCGGTGCATTGTTTATGGGAACGAGGCTATTAGGTATATTAATAATTTGATAAATAGGGATTTGCCCTTAATTATTCATGAAGAACATTTGGCAACAGTAAAATTATATTCGCAGAACAGGTTTATAAACCAGCTAATTATAAATTAAGTATGCAAGAGAAAATTGCTAACCTTGAAATTAAAATATTTTATGATTCTGCAATTACCAAAAAAAAAAAAAAGTAGAGAATTATCAGAACCCCAGTGTGAGCAGAGAGTACACAGGACTCTACAGATGGCACAGCGTGGGCCAGGGGAGTGACAGCAGAGAAAATGCCCCAGGGAGCGTGCCCCTCCCCCGCAGCCCTGGGAGGGGAGGCGGCTGCAGGGCGCCAGACAGCAGCCCTGTGCGCCTTCTGCTCTGCTGAAGCGTCAGCATCCGTCCCAGCGAGGCAGGTCGGCACCCGCAGGAGGCTCCTGTCCACTCTCTGCAAAGGACGTGGCGTGTCAAGCCCTGGGCCATGGGCAGCCCGGCTGTGCGGGGAGCCCACAGGGAAGCCCCAGAACGGCCCTGTGGCCCCTCCCCCACTTCACTGCCCTCCTGATGGGACCAGTGCACACGCAGCTTAGGGTCCAGGGGGACGAGGTAGGTGCTGGTGGCAGGCAGGAGCGCAGTGCCACCAGCATCCACTAGAGGGCTTCGCACGGCCGATGCCCGCGTGCCACCAGCACTCAGCTCCCCCTTCCAAACAAGCTCCGGACAGGCCTTTCCCCAAGGGGGTCGCCCACCTTACTCTGGGAGCCAGCAGACTTCTGTGTCAGGGGCTCCGTCCCCACCCACCCACCCCTGACCTCTGCAGGCCCCCGGCAGCTGAGTGGCCGTCCGCGCACCCTGAGAGTTTCGCAAATGTTTCCCTTTACTTGTGTGACAGGGGCGCGTTCTTCACTCACATCTTAATGACTAGACACCTCGCCCTAATCTGGGCAGATGTTAAAAGAATTAAGGAAAGCGACCAGGATGAATTAACTATGAAATACCCTGTTTAACACACACACACACACACAAAGGAGCTGCATTCCTGAACTTCTGTTCCCAGGGCTATGTCGCGTGTGCACACAACGCCACTGCAGCCACTCAGCGAACGCAGGGGCCAGCCCCTGCCGCTCCGATTGGCTCGCGCTGCCGTCACTCAGTGACTCCACGTGCTCCTGCTGCACTCCTGAAATCAAAGATTAAATGAGCAAAAGCCATCGTGCTCTTTCTTCTTTCTAGCGGTGGAGAGTCTTGCCTTCCCCGGGAGTAGGAGGCCTCGTTAACGGCACCCAAGGGAGAAGACGGCCGGGGCGCACCTCACGGCCGGCCCACGCCACACGCCACAGCTGCGGGCCGGGCAGCCCGGCCGCCGTCTCTGGGAGCGCGGATAATGAAAATCTTTCCGTGTATAAAATCCTTAATCAAAATGCCAGTGGCGTCACCTTGTAGCACACACACCGCAACTTAAAATTAATATACGACGGAGCCTTTAACAAAATGAGTGGCCTCAGCTGCACAGGACGGGCGACCGGACGCTGCGGCCTGCGGGGTCGCGACCCGGCTCCGCCAGGCACTGACCCCGCCCTGCTCCCACCACACGGGGGATCCGGAGAACAACCGTCACTGTCCCCGGGTCCCCGAGGCCTGCGGGGAATCCCAACTGTGAGGACAAACCGACAGAGACGGCGGTGGCCCGCGGGCCGCACTACAATGCCAGGCGGGACGCGCACGCCAACGGCCACCAGCCCGGTCCTGGGTGCGGGTTCAGGCCGCCTCTGGCCAGGTAGTTTAACTCTGTCCGCTGGCAGCCAGAGGACATTTTTATCATCTGGAATAGACTATTTACCATTTGATGGGATACATTTCTTCCTCTACCTCTGGGATGCGCCACAGATGCCGAGCGACTTCCCCTAACAATATTTAAATTGCTTACAAAGCCTCTCTAAATATTTGCCATGTATTTAGCATGCCTAAGATCTGCCCGTTATCCCAAAGTCTTTTTGTTGTAAATTGCAATTTTACAACTTCATGCTTGTGATCTATTTTGACAAAGCTCTGCTGACACCCTCTATTGGCCTCCAAAGGCAGAGTAGCTGGTACTCCACGAGCCACCAGAGAACTCTCAATTTGCCGTGAGTCCGCTGCTACTTCGCGTCCTCAATCTGCATGGAGGAAGATTAAACATTCAATTTGTTACTTGATAGGCCACAAGGTTCAGCACTTACCATACAAATGGAAAACATTGCTGTCATTCCTCAACTTGCTTGCCTGAGTATTTTATTATTTGTAATATTTACTTCAGGGAAATTATGATTCATGTCATATTTATCTTCATGAAAAATGAGCATCTAAATGGAAATCACCTTTTGAATGTACCGGGATATAGTGTAATACTAATATGCTTCATGAACTATAAAATTTAGTCACAGTGTATGGATATATTATAGCATGACTTTAATACTCTCGCATTGAGCAAATTTTCTCTGTGTTAAGCTGATACTCTGAGCCCTGATTCCAGCTTGATAATCATTACACTTACATGATGGTACAAGTCACTGCTTGTAGATTTATGTCCCCCCTCAGCTCTTTTGCATTAATCTGCCTCTGAATAAGCTATTCACACTTTCTCCAGTGCATGCAGGAAATTGAAATAAGGTGCAAATTTGTCGGCCTTAAATCTGAACAAGCACAGACAGGTATTTTTCACCTGATACCACTCATTTGTTTCAAGTAAATACAAAAGACATTTTTTACTCTTTGTCTTTGCCCTAAGGCTATTCT
>NW_006436291.1:1612580-1613157 GCF_000325575.1 Pteropus alecto | reverse complement strand
CGAGGAGGAGGAGCAGCCCGGGCCCCCGGGGGCCTGGCCGTCCTGGGTCCCTGTCCCCAGGCGGCGGGCGGGGGCTGGAGTTCGCAGGAGCCGCCGCCCGAGGCGGTTCACTGCTCAGCCCATTAGCTCCGCTGACCTTGGCCTCCTTTGTCTTTGCATCTTGTTCCCGCTGGTCCCCTTCTCAAGCATCCCTTTTGTTGTCATAGAGAATGAGAAAAATGCCATCTCTTCCCGAAGCCCCCCGCAGCCTGAACTCCTGAGATGTGGTGACACACCCAGCCTGCAGCCACCTTTAGCCCTGCGTGAACCTGGCACAGGACAGCCGACCATTAAGCGCTGCGCAGAGACGCACGCGGACAGAAACCGCGAGCCCGCACGGCTACCCCAGGCCTCCGCTTTATTGCCTGTCCTCCGCAGAGAGGGGAAGAGCCTTGTAGCCAAGTTCTGACACGGCCGCATATGGCCTCCTCCATCAATCTGACTAATCAAGCATCGAGGAGAGGCAGCGCCAACCTAATTGCCAGCCATCGTCTCATCCGCGTACCCTGAAACTGACAGACGCCTGAGCGGAGCGGGC
>NW_006436291.1:1583428-1612553 GCF_000325575.1 Pteropus alecto | reverse complement strand
CCGGGCCCTCCCGAGCTGTCACGGGGCCAGCTCCATGGCACCGCCCACGCCCGCAGTGACGCACGCCCCCTGCACGTGGGTCCCCCCCCACAACATCGCCCAGTGTGACCTCAGCACCACTTCCCTGCTCTGAACCGATGAGGGCTGAGAACAAGCTGAGGGGTGCGGGGTGGGGTGACCCCAGGGACCAGGGACCCCAGCGCCTTTGTGGGATGAGAGTCGCCCTCCTGTGAAACCCTGGGGCTCACAGCCCCTTCTCCAGGCCCCCCCACAGATCAGGCCTCGTGGGGCGCGACGCCTCCACCGGACCTTCCTGGAGAGACGGGAGGAAGCTAACCCACCGCACTTCGGTCTGAGAGGCGAAGCTGAAACGCTCCTGCGGGCGCCTCTGCCTCCGCCCACGGTGCCGCCCTGACTGACAGCTGACATTCTCCTATTTATTATCAAGAAGTACAAGTTTTGATGCTATCGGAGTGGAAAAACAGCCCAAATGTCAAAGTCTGAATATTTTCCCCCGTTTCTTTAAATGACATCTCACTTTCCCACATTCACTGCGACGGGGCCACTGGTGGCTACGCGACCACATGGGCGGCCGGGGCAGATACCATTGAACTTTGTCGGGGTTCTGTTCGGCACCCTCCGAACGCTGCCATCTCTGCCCTTTTCCCGGCTAGGAATTTCACATAATTCTGTTATAAAGGACTAAATCTGGGGCCGCTAAACAGAAGAGAGCCCACGCTGACCCACGGCTGTATTAAATTTTCATATGAAAAGAGGACTTTTACACACGCAGCCAAAAGGGCAGAGCTCAGGGCTCCTGGTGGGCTCGCGCAGGCCGCGTTTTCCAGCTCTGCATGCATAAAATGAGCTACAGTAGGTGTCAGTAATTAAACGATCATGTTTCAAAGTCTTGACAACAGTGCAGGAGCAGAAGAACAAGACGATAATTTCATTAGTCTGAAGAGCTAAGTCATAATTAGGTGCCTCTCACAGAGAACTCACGGACAAAGGGCTCAGCTCCCGCCCGGCCGGGGCTGCGGCGCGCGGATGAAATCTAATCCGGGGTCCCCCGGTTTACGGGGTCCACCCACGGGCAGGAGCCTGTCAGCAAAGTCTGGTCCGGAACAATCAGGCTTTCTCTGGGCAGGCTGAGAAAGGAAATGCTACAGGAACGGCCTGAAGATGCGGGGGACGCGGGGACCCTGGCGGGCTACTGTCCTGGGGAAGGCGACTCCGTCCCGGTGCGCTGCCCCCCGCAGGGCCTCGTCCCCCGTCCCCGTCCTTAAGCCCGTTACAAACTGACTTTGGTAAAGTAGCATTTATTTAAAACTAAATTGCTGGGACGGGCACTTCGTGGAGTCGTTAATGTGCAGTTTGATGTTTCTGTCAGTGTATTCATCTCTGTCTTCCCTCGCCGAGGTATTTGCATATTTAATTGATCAATATGCTCCCTGTTCCTCTCGCACATCTGCCAAGCTGGTCCCAGCCTCTTACACTCCTCATTTCTCAAAGTGACAGCTCCCTGCCCGCCGCCTCTCCCGGCAGCCTCTCGCGGCAGCGGGCCCGCCCGGCCACCGTCGTCCGCGTGTCCGTTCGTCCTCCAGCCCCGGATGACCGATCGCCTGGAGTAAGGAGACGACGTTTTCGGCGTCTGATCTGTAAGAAGTTCCGCAGACGGATTTTCCACGTGGCGACGCGTCACAGTGCGGGGAGCAACACGTGCCTGCCGCCTCCCGTTCAGCACCGGTCACTGTCCCGCGCCTGCTCCCCGCAGCCTCGAATGGGGGAGCAGCGCGCAGGAGCCCCGGCTGCCCCCGCGGCCTTGCTTCATCTTTTATTGAGATTGTGAGCTTCCGATCGCGAATGTCCCCCGCCTCGTCACTCATACACCGGGGTCGGCGTCAGCAAGGTGGGCGCGCGACCCCACCGGCTGCCGATGGAAACGCCTTAAATTTTCTCAACAACCCTGGCATTTCCCGAAGCCGGGAGAGCGCGGCGAAGCCCACCGCATGTGTGACAGGAGGAGGTTGTCCCCGCGTCCCCTGTCCCATAGCCGATGACGTGCACGAGGGCAGCCCTGCGGTTAAAAGAGAAGGGCGTGCGACCGTCCCCAACTACGGGCGGTGGCCCAGCAGGAACGGGGTTTCCCGGGCCCGGCCAGGGGCAGGACCGAGATGGGATCGCCGCGCGGTCACCTTCCTCCTGTGAGGACACGGCCGGGCCACGCCTGCAGAGCGGGCAGGACAGGCGGCTGCGGCGGCGCGGGCGGAAAACCCAGGACACGATGGCCGCTGAGCGCCCACGCGGAGCCCGCCGTCCGCCTCCGCCGCGTCCTCCTCCGTGACTGGCACGTTACTTCCCTCTCCTCCTGACTGATGTTTTAGTGGGGCTGTCATTAGCCGAGTTAATTTTCTCTCAAAGACACTGGCCCCAGGTCCACGAAGGCAGATCTTGGGAGACTGTAAAAACAGACCACCATCGGGAGGAAACGCGATGTCGCCTGCTCTTGCCACAGCTGCACAGAAACACTTCAATTTGATATGAATTCCTCGAGAGAAACTTTAAATTAACTTAGATTTAGCTGTGTTGGAGGGATAGCAATTCAAAGCAACAAAATAAAATACTATTTGCTGACTCCAGTGTTTCTATGTTCACGCTTCTGTATGTTCCTTTTTATTTTCTGCTCAGGCTAAATAAATGCCAATATTCACCTTGAAAGAGTCATCATAAAGTAAGTCCCTTGGGATATGAAAATACACTTCTCTCATCTTCCACCCAAACAGTGTCAGATGAAGTTAAAAGACCCAGTAAATGTGCTAAAATCTGCTTATGTGAATTATTTTTTCCAGGATAACTGAGCAGCCATCACCTAAACTGTCAGGATGCAAACAGGAATGAATGCAGGCTGTTTTAGAACCTCAGAGCAGGGCACCACTTTGAGGGGCGGGGACAGCTGGGAAGAGGCACAGTAGGGGGAAAGGGAAGAGAGACACAGAACCAGAAAGGTCCTTGGGGACAGCTGGTCCAGCCCCCCAGGGATGTGGAGCTTGGCCAGGGTCGGGCAAGGGGAAGCAGGGCCAGGCTGGGACCCCCACACCTCCAGCCTCCAGGACCTACGGCCTGATGCCAAGGGGCCCTCCAGTCCTCACCACTCGCCAGAAGTTTAACTCAAACCTCTTTCATCAGAAGCTCCTACTTCCTGAACAGCCACCTGCATCGGCTGCCCGTGCTCGGGCTTCGCCTCTGCGGCATTCCCAGGGTGCACTGGGTGGGGGTGGGTGGCTCCACGCTTCCTAGTTCGCGACAGCTCCTGAAAGTCGGCTTGTACATTTCCTTGATTCCCACAATTTGCCCCAACCATAAGGTGGCCACCTCAGAGGAGGACCGAGCACACGCCTGCCAGCTTAGGTCAGGGTGACCGAGCTCGCCGAGGCCCTAAAGCAAAGCTGGCGGTCTCGTGAGCTATGAAAGCATGCCTGGCCCAAGACCCATGAGGGCCAAGTTCAAGGACCAGGCGCCCTGCATAATTCTTTCGGTTAGTGAGTCTCTTTGTGGCACGCCCTCCAATAAAAACAAAACAAAACAAAAAAAACATTCTCAAATGTAGGACGCTCTTGACATGTAAATAAGTGGGTCCTTCCAGGTCAGACAGTCAAGTAGCTTGGAGTGTCTCGTCCAAGTGGCTGTGGCCTTCTTTGCTGGGAAGAAGCCAGAGGCGGCGAAGGCACGCTGATGTCTCCACATGACTTACCACCACCCCGGCAATGTCATAATTATGACACCTAAACTTGCCCTGTTTATTTGCAGGCTAGAGGAATGCATGATTGTTTATTTTTATTACAAATATTGATGGTAACTCACAGGCATTCACTTCATTGCCATTTCGAGTGAAATTGCCCATCGTAAAATATCTCTAGAATCCCGGTGCCGATTAGCTTCCTGAACTGGCCCGCGGTGCCACCCTCCCATTCGTCTTAATTTTATTTCGCTCTCCCTAACTGCACACACCACTTCAGGAATATCTGGAATTTTGTTTTAATTGTACAGCTTTCAACTCGGGCTACATTTCTCTTTGTGTTGAAAGCATCCTGGTGATTTATCCTCATTATTGTGTAAATAGGTTTCGGCAGTTCTCAGTAAATAAAACAAAGACTGACAGGAGGAGAAGAGGGAATTTGCTTTCCTACCAATTAGAGTAGCCTTAGGCAGTACTTTTAAGAGGAGATAAATCCTGCAAATCACTAAAATGATCCTGTCACATGCACCAAATATTAAAATCGCGCAGCGGCGCCCTCGGTAGGTCTGCTCCGGTTTAATGAGTTGGGGTGGGCCTCGTCGCCAGGGCTGCACCGCACAGTTGGGGACCCCTGACTGACAGCAGAGCTCACGCCCAAATGCGGCTCCCCAACCCGCGTGGCCAGATGGAAAATCGCAATCCAGCGGAACAGGCAGCTCTTCAGCTCGCGAGTATTCTCCGATGGTCCTGTCACCGCCTACCTGTGAAGTCCTTGCCGTGACAAACGCGGAGACCGCTCGTGGCAGCCGAGGCGCCTCCGACACCCAGCATGTCACTTACCAACCGAGGCTACGGTCCCCGCCTAGGAAGGGAGCAGCCTAACTTCCTCGATGGAGGAAGCTCGGGGGACATCAGAAGTTTAATCCGCTGTCACGCTAAGTCCCCTTCTCGAGGCAGCTAGTTAGGCGTCCCCTACAACTGGTCAGTTAGGGAAAACGCCAAGGAACTTCCGGAGAGTGTTTTCACTACGGTTCAGCTCGTCTACGTTCTCCGGCCTCGCGGTTAGAAGTCAACCCAAGTCCAAGGACGCCAGCTCATGCCGCCACCGTCATCATCAGACTTGCGAGTCCGTATCCGAGGCTGGTGTGACTAGGAGCTGGGTGTGTGGCGTCCCTCGTGGGCCACTCAGGCTCCTGAGCATGGGGCCCTGTGTGCGGGGTACATCTGCAAGGGACTGTTGGGGACGAAGTCGTTCATGGCCAACAAGGAGCTGGTCACGGAACCCAGAGCGGCGGAAAGGCCCGGCCCAGACGGCCGACGGGGAGGCCCAGGGCTTCGGACTTTCAACGGCTGCCTTTGCCTCCCTGCTCCGCTCAAGCCTCCCTCAGTGTGCTAAGTACTAAGTACTCACTCTTAGCACACCGAGCAGTGACTGTCAGCTTGTTACAGCGTTTTCGTGGGAGTCTTTACGCGCGTGTAACCAACTGTACGTACAGCAAGGATTCCCGGAGCTGAGACTCCGAGTCAGTGATGCATCACAAGAAAACAAGGCTCTCTGGACCTGTGCACGGCGAGACTGGGTGGGCAGGCTGGCCAGGGCCCACCTCACCGCACAGCCTGCCCCGTGCCCGCGCCCACAAGCCCTGAGAAACCAGGGGTCCCCACCCCGCAGGCCGTGGCATGTTAGGAACCAGGCCATACAGCAGGTGGCGGCTGGTGAGCGAGGGAAGCTCCATCCGCATCTGCAGCCGCTCCCAGCGCCAGCATCACCGCCTCAGCTCCGCCTCAGGTCCTCAGGCCTTAGGTTCTCGTGGGAGCACCAGTCCCTGGTGCCTAAAGGTTGGGGACCGCGGCTGGAAACCAACTCGCCCCCGAGGGAGGAGCCTCGTGCGGGTCTTAGGCGCATTTAGAGCCGCAGGTGCTTCCCCGTGACCTCGCCGCCTTCCAGGACATGGACTGAGAATGCCCACGAGCCCAGGGTGACCACGACCAGCGGAAACGCTGACGATTCAGGGCTGGGAAGGAAGCCACGGTGGCCTCCCAACCTCCTCCTCACATCTGAGTTTCCAGCCTCCAGCTGGAGGTCCGTTCCGCAGGCATCGGACGCAAACCGGCTGCTCCCGTAGGTCCCAAATGACCACGTACCAGCGGGCGCTTGTGGTTCGACCGAATGTCTCATGCGAAGGTGACATCGAGACCCCAAGGCCAGTCCCCAAAGTGGACCCTCTGTGTGCGGTAGCCGCCTGGCAGCCCCCGGGCCTTGGCACGGTGCTCCCCCGTGACGGCGGAGGCAGGGGCTCCCACTTAGCAGCAGAGCTTATTTTGTCCCGTTCACTCCCTTCACACACGTATCCGCCCATCGTCCCGTAAACATGTGCCCTCCGTGCTAAATTCCGTGAATGGAGACCCGGCAGAGGCAGCAGCCCACCCCCACGCAGCGCGAACTAAATCCCAAGACGCCGAACTGTCATGCACGAACCGCCCCACGAGGAGACGGACACCACAGTGTTCTGAAGTGCTTACTGGGCCATTTTCTGATGTGGACGGACACCCACAACATTGGGGAGGAGTGGGGGGGGCGCCTCGTGGGCCTGGAGGGGGGCGTGACACTTGGGGACTGTCAAGTCCATGTCCTTGGAAGTGCTCTTGCTGTCAGGGGGCGTCCACAGGTAGCAGGAGGACCCCAGGGTCGAAGTTTGGTGAACCTTGGCTGCTGTGAAAGTGGCCAGAAGAATGAGCACTTTACTGCTGGCAGAGGACTTGGGGATCAAGTTGAAACCAACGTTGAGGAACAGAGACAGAGGCCACCGGCCAAGCCCCCACCATCTCCTCCCCTCTGCTCTCTCGTCCCCAAAACCCTGCATTCAGTTCCAAAGGGCTCCCCAGGAAAGTCACTGCCACTCCCGGAGGAGGGGGTCACGTACCTTGTGACTGTGACACAATGTCCCCCGTGCCTGGGTGAGGGTAATATGGTCCACCCAGACTGCCCGTCCCCAAATTATCTCTGAGGCCCCCTACCTTCCCGATCGGGGCCCCAAAGCTCCAGGGGGCCCAGGTCTGCCCCCACAGAATCCGAGGGTCACCTTCCCTGTACCTTCTGTCCTGTATCTGTCTTTCCACCTCCTGCCAAAGACACTACGGGGCACAGGGTTATAG
Source organism: Pteropus alecto (assembly GCF_000325575.1). Lineage (NCBI taxonomy): Eukaryota > Metazoa > Chordata > Mammalia > Chiroptera > Pteropodidae > Pteropus > Pteropus alecto. Next base: position 1,605,661 of record NW_006436291.1, on the reverse strand, counting down.
GTATAGAGACAGGTAAACAGACGAATATCTTTACAGGTAAATAAATCTGTAGATAAATATGGATCTCTGGACATGCCTGCATGTTTATATCTATCTCTATGTCCACGTAAACGTACATACAGACATGGAGACAGAGCTATGTCTGTACGCACCCAGCTACCCATCCATCATCCGTCCATCCACCCACGCACCCAGCCACCCTTTAGAGCAGAAACAGTATTTTAACCACCTTGTCTCAAATTAATAGATCTTCAATAAATATTTCTTGAATGAGCAAATGCATGCATAATTAGTTATTCCTATAAGAACAGAAGCGATTCTTTAAATAGATCCCTGGACTGCAGCTGTCAAGCTCTCCACTGCGCAGGGGGCAGCCACGCGCCTACAGCAAGGAGACGGTTCTGAAGAAAAGCCAAACTCGCCCACAGGACGTGGGTCCCACCACCAAGCGCGTAAGACGGGAAGAGCCAGCTGCGCCTTCCCTGGTGACCGCCCCACGGGAAGTGCCCTGTGGGGCGAGGCGACTTCAGACTCCAGGGGTTCGCCCCGGCTCCTCCCGCCCTTATCCTCCACCTGATTTGGGGCTGGAGACCACAGAGCAGTGGCTCTGCCCGGGCCTTGGTGATGACCAGAGGGTCCCTGCGGGACGCTGGAGCGTGCCGACGGCTGGCACAGCCGGGCGCGGGGCAGCGGGCGTGGGGCGGGGCTGGCCCGTGCGGGGCTGTGAGTGTGCAGCGCACGCCCAATGTCCCAACGTTAGGGCAGAAAACATGATAAACACCTCAATAACTTCTTATATTGATTACGTATTGAAATAACCTTTTGGATCTGTCCAGATAAGTTAAAATTATTATTAAAATAATTTCGCTTACTCTTTTTACTGTGCTGGTGTGGCTACTCAAGAATCTGAAATGGCACCGCTGGCTTGCGCCTATGTCCACCGGCCAGCTCTGGGAGTGTGAGCTGGCGGTCTGGGGAGCGACCTTTGACCTGGCCTCTTCCTCCCACGAGGAAGCGATGATGAGGGGTGTCCTGAGGACTCTGGAGGGTGTGGCCCCGCCCCTCCCACCACCCTCTAGAGACCAGGTGGCTGTATGAGAACTAGGCCAGGGGCCCCTCCAAGAAGGTGGCAGGGCCCGCGAGGCCCCAGAACGCACAGAGCCAGGCTGGACTGCAGCCGGCGCCCTCGGCGGGCTGCAGGAGCCCAGCCCCGCCCCGGGCCGGGCCCGGACGTGACGTCTGCCTCCTGAACGCCACGCTCAGACCCTCGAACACCTCTCCACGTCCTACGGCGATTTCAGAAGTGATTCCCACAGTGTGATTTACATACTAGCTGAGTGTAAATTTAGAATAATTTGGCCTGAATGATCCTTGCTAAAATGGATGGCCACAAGGAAAAGACGGTGAAAAAAAAAGCAGCTTTACTCAGAATCCAAGCAATTTGCAGGGGAACACAAGCGGCATTTCCCCAGATTATAATTTACACTGTATTAACTGTCAAGAGCGCTTTTGAGAAATATAGATAACAATTCAGATGCAATCGATAGGGAGTGACAGTTGATTTTAAAGCTTAATGCAAGACAAGAAAGAAATGACTGGGCCATCAGCTCTGGAAGAATAAATTTGTTTTGTATTTGATTTTTGTGTTAAATTTATTACTGCCAAGAAGGGTTTTCTTTCAGTAATATTAAGAACGAGATTGTGAAATTGCAACACGCTTGTCTCCCACAGTCTTCCCCGCATTTCCAACACGAAACGATGCTCTGCTCAGCTATGTCAGATCCGACGACACCGCCGGGTGTCTACGGGTGTCCCGCAAGTCCGGGCGTCTGCGCCCCGCGCTGTGCCGCGCCCCCTTACCAGCCTCCGGTGCTCAGATCCTCCACTGGGCCCGGGGAGGGGGGTCCCTACCCAGCAGGGGGGTTGCCCCTGGAAGTTCTGAAGTGGCCTTAACAATAGGCTCCTTCCTAGAAACGGCTCACGGTCCACTGTTTCTGCCAGCAGAGCCCAGCGAAAACAAAAATCTGAAAAAAACGTCAGGCTGACGCTCGACTGTGATTGAGAAGGGTTGGTATATCCTTGTCACAGTCAATAGAAGCTTTTTTCCAATCCTGTCAAAATGTCCAGTGTATACAATCTTAGGGTTTGATGTTCCCTCTGTGCAAGACCATGAGAAACTTGCTTGACAAATACCAGGGAAAAAAAATTTCCCTTTTAGCCCAACTCTATTACACGTCCTGCTCGCCCCCCCGGCCGGGCGGCCTCCGCCGCCCCGTGCACTCAGAAACCCACCAGCGAGGCCAGAAATGAAATGATGGAAGTTGCCACAGTTCAAACTTATCCATACTTCTCACTTATGACATGATTGATTTTCCTTCAGAGGGCTCAAGCACGGGATTGTCTTCTCTCTCCACTGTGGGGACAGCTAATGCATACGGCCGCGCCTGCCAGGGACGGGGGGAGCGGCTGACACACGCACAAGAACCACTGAAATGAACACGGATGAAATTTGAAAGTGCAATTTTCCATCTGTCAATCACCTCTCAAAGGGACCCGTTAGCCACCAATCGGGAGCCCTCTGCCAGGGCGTCCCCGTTTGCGGCTCTCCATGCGACGGGGCCCCTTGGCCTCGTTAATCAAGACATTAGCCGTGGGTCAAAGTTGCGCACAGGTACACGGCACCGACGCGCGTGGCTCCCGGAATGTTTTGTTACGCTTACTCTCGGCGCTACTGATAATTTATGTTTTGAATTAAAACGAATGGTCTCCTCTTAAACAGAATTTGATTAGGTGACGACAACAATCTCTCCCCCCCCACCCCCCGCTCTGGGGGTGGTACGCGGCAGACCCCTCCCCGAGCTGCCTCAGAAGGAAACGTAGGTGCCCACGCATCAATAATGGATGGTCACCCCAACCCCTCCCGGCCGCGCGCCAAGATGCCTCGAAATACAGCCAATTAAGGTTTATTTAATTATTAAGGTTGAATAAATAACAGCGAAACATGTTAAAAATCTTTCGGTTTCAGTCAATCATAATAAAAAATTAATGAGACTGGATAGAGCGCCATAAAAACTGATAGACTGCGATCGTGAATTATAAATTGGTATTGATTTTCGCCTTTGCAATAACACTCAGGTAATCGTATGTTGTCACATGTAAAGTGCACTTTCCTGGTCGAGACTAATATTAACTATCAAATATAGATGAGACGGAGGCATTTATGACACTTCAGATTTCACAAACAAAAAGCAAAAAACACAATTTGTGGCATAACGGCAGCGCGGGGCACGGGCTCCTGGGTGTTTACGGGGGCCGGCCGGGCCCCCGCTGAGCCGTGAATTCATAAGACACAGTTACCTTATTCTTTCCCTGACATTTCTCCTCTGATATGTTACCTTGTTAGTATCACTAAGAAAAGCATAAATATTTTTTATTATATGTGAGGCTCATCCTGTCTTGCTTAATAGACAGGCCACATGGAGTTAAAGCCATATTATATGACCTGGTGAAGGAGTAATCATTCAAAAACCCAAAGCCCATATTTTATGCCGCCCGGCTTTATTAATTCTAAGCCCCCAAGAAATAGCAGGATTTCCCAGCTTTCTGTTTATTGAAGTTAACATGGAAACAAATAAGACATTTCCCTAGGCTGGCTCAGATAAAGTGGACAATTACTATTGGCAACCCACATGTAAATATTTGACACTTCACAGCTAGTTTGCACCTAAATACCCATTAGATGTTGCTACGAGCCGGACACCTTTTCCCAGCAGAGCTCGGAGGCCGTCCTGGGCGATGGTTATTGGATTAGGGCGGACACAAATCTCCTTCGAAACAGCTCCGGGAGGGGCCCGGCCTGGACCGCAGGGGACGCGCCTCCACGGGCGGCTTCCTTGAATGACACAAACCAACTCCAACAAGAAAACTCAGACAAAGCCGGTATCGGCACGGCCACTGCCGCTGGCCCGGCTAATTGATAAGCCGTCACTGCAGTTCGTTAGTGGTGTTGATCAGATTTCCCTCATTTGGGGAAAAACACAGATACTGTGGACATGGGCTGCCCGTCTGACTTCCTTCCCGCCCCCCTGCCTCGTCCCCTGGCCTGGGACCAACGCAGAGACGCACAGCGACACCATCCTTTGGGGACAGGGATGCGCCAGTCGGCAATCGGTGTGTGCGAGGCAGAAGCCGACCCCTGGCACGTTCTAAAAACAATGCGGCAGCCTCTTTAAGTAACTTCTGCTTCTTAAAGATGCAATAAAAGTGTATTTTTGTTAAGCAAAATTTAACCCAAGTTTAAATTGCGCACACAACAGACCTACTCTGATTTTTAAACACAGATTCCAAGGTTTTCTTTCTGCCCCTTTGCTGGCACCAGGCGCTAACAACGAATGGGCCGGGATTACCTTTGCCGGAGGATGGACTTTCCCCCTCCGACCTTTCCAGAACTGAGGAAAGCTGCTGTCTGGAAGGTGCGTCTCCATACAGCTGCCCTGGACTGACGAGGCTGGACCTGGGCACCAGCTACGTCCCCTCCTGCAAGGAAGTCCACCCCCTGTCCATGGGCAAGAGGACCCCCGGGCTCCCCATTCAGACCAGGGGCTCATCTCTGGACACCTGTCGTTTGCAAAGATGCCACTGACGGTCTTTTAGCAGCTCTGATCATCACTCTCAGGGGACCTCCAACCAAGGAGTGCCGCCTGTCCACCCTCTCCACGGTGCTCATGGAAAGGGCGGCGACCGCCCCAGGACAAGGCCACTGGTGGTCGCCCTGGCTCTCCATGAGAGGCCCGGCCTTAAACACCAGCCCAGGAGCAACTCATCGCTCTGGAAGCCAAGCCCGGAAAACGCGTCACATGAGGTTGGTGGCCCAGCGGCACCGTGCATGCCCGACACCCTGTCCAAGCCTGAGGGTCCCTGTGCTGGCCTCCGACCTCCGTGGGACACCGAGCTGCCAGGACCCGCCAAGGGCCCGGAGGCAGCCCCAGGTCCTTATGGGGGCCCCTCTGGGACGCAGCACCCTCCGGGGTCGCACAGCCTCCGAGCCCCCCACCCCCCCACCCCCCGCTGTCCTTCCCGGCTGACCTCCGAGCTCTGGAAACAATTACTCCTGGACGGCCTGTCAATATCATTATTTTTACAAGAAATCAATACGCTTCACGAAGTTAATGGGGGATCCAGGCAGGCGGCGTTTACTTCCTCACTGTCAGGGCTCAGGCTCCGCTCGTGCCGATGACAGACTCGCCAACGCGAGCAGACAGTGAGCTCGCCGGAGAAGGAGCCACGGCCCCCCGCTAACAAGCCCGCATGGCCAGGGTGCGCCCAGGGTGCGGGTAGACGCTCCGCTCTGGCTGTGGGCAGGGTGGGGCCAGGGTTCCTGTGCACAGGGGCTGACATGGCTCCCTAACACAGACCGTGTCACCTCTCGGCCCCCCACCGGGCAAAGCCCGGAAGGGTGAACAGCGGCCATGACCGCTTCTGCCCCACCCTACCCGGCCCCATCGCATGCGTACAGATAACGACGTGAAATAAAGTTAACACGTAGTGCGCATACCCGTACACTCACATGTCTGTAAGGCAAGTCAGAAGCAACTACGTCTACATTCCTAAAATCTGATCGGGGTCCAGAGAGTCCCCCGCCCCCCACCCGTTTGACAGATATACACCAGGTCTCAACACAAACGTCTTCGCACTGCCACTGTCTCACTTGCCAGCCACGGTCACAGGTTTAAAGTGACAAAGGTGCCCCAGGTGCCCCTTCGGCCTGCTCTAGTCCACACTGAGACGTCCCCCTGAAAGCATTGTAAGCCAGGGCCTCCCCGCTCGGCAGCAAACCGGCCACGGACCCGGCCACTGAGTGGTCGTGTGGTCAGGGGGAGGGTTTCCGGACTGTTTTCTCCTGTTACCACTCAGCACACCCACTGCTACCTGGCGGGCACAAGTGCCACCAGGCCAAGGTCACGGACAGATGTGCAACACGGAACACGGCTCAGACTCGGGGCCCACAGCGAACCCCACATCTGCCCCCCCGGGTCATGCCCCCACCCGCCCCCGTCCAGGCACGTGGGGTCCGTCCATGCCCCACCCCCACACCAAACATGGCAGCAGCCACAGCCACACAGCACCCAGGTCACCAGCTCCGGGACCCAAAGCACCAAACCGGGTGAGGTCAGAGAGACACTTGTGGCCCGTCCTGGGCCCAGGGCCCGCTGACAGGGCGGTGGGAGGGTGGGGGACAGAAAGGGCTGTCCTTGCAGAGCTGCGTCCTGGGCCTTGGCTTAGGGGACCGTCTTCCGTTTACCCGGCAGACCCGCCCCAGGTCCTCCTGTCACCCAGCGGCCCCGTCACCCTCCTGCAACCATTTCTCCAGTCCCATTTCCCTCCCATCGACACCCTGTTTCAAACCCAAGTCCGCAGAGACCCCCAAGGCTGCGAAGTGTCCCCGGGCCTCCAGGAAAGGACCCACGCCATCGGCCACCCCACCTCCACGGGGGGCACGGAGCCAGGGGGAGAGGTCGGGCGGGGGCTCTGCCGGGTTCACACAGCTCGGGGACAGACGGACAGCAAGCCCGTCGTTCAGAACCACGTGTGAAAAGCCCCGTCAGGGAAGAACGAGCCAGCGCCCGTGGCCGAGGAAGCCAGGCCCCTCCCGCACGCGGGGACAGGGCCAGTGCTCTGAAGGGGTCTGTGCGAAGGAGCGAGGGGAGTTTCAACAGACCCTCGCCGAGCACACGTGCTCACGGCCCTTCCTGGACTTCTGGTCACGTGACCGCGGCCAGCTCATGCAGACAGCGCCTGGGCACACGTGTCTGCCTGTGTGTGACTCTCCATGAAGAAATGGAGCGAAACGAAGGGGTGCCAGCACAGGCCCGCCAGAGGGACCAGCCCGCTGCTCAGAAATCCCGCCCCAGAGGACAGAGGTGGGGCGGGGGTCCCCTGCACCAGGAATTCCAACTATGCGGCTGCTCCCTGGAGTAGGCGCTGCCCTCCAGTCTGCGGCTCCAGAGGGGGGGGGACGCAGGCCGGCCTCTGGGCACCCTCGGAGCCCCTCTCCGTGCTATCAACAGTGTGGAATTTACCCTGGTCCTTTACATCGTTACCCGCCCTACACCGCGTTTCAGGGCCTTAATGCAGACCATATGCAGAGCGGCCCGCCCGCCCAGCCCGCCGCCAGCCGCCCTCTGATTGGCTCCTTGCGGGATGGGAAATAGAGGTCTCCGAGGGGAAAATCAACAAACAGATCTCTTGTCTACAAAGCAGAACTCAAAACACTTTTCATGCGTTCTAGGCTTCCCTAGAAACAGCAGGCTGTTTGAAAAAATACCTGGCCCAAATCGGGCATTTGCTTGACATGATGGGAAAGCGAGTGCTATTTTCTGTTATATTGCCCCTATTCTACATCGACGAGAATATATTTTTTCCCCGTTCCCAACTGATTTCACAGCACTGAACTCCGTTTATGAATTATCTGACACATTTCTTGCAATTCTTCTGACAACAGTGCTCAGTGGAAATTTCAAGGCCCCTCTCTTCTGACAAGTAGAAATATCAATATTTGAATAAATTGTGGATTTTAAACTTCTCACTCTGATGCGCCACAGCGAGGAAGAGTGAATTCTTCTTTTCCTGGGTCCAATCCCCCTGAGCCTCGGCAAGAAATCTGTGCGCGGCGCTTCGTTACGAGCAAGCAGCACCGAGTGACATCTGAAGCCCGCGTCTGAGCCGACCTGATGACGCTTCCTCCGCCCCACGACGGACGCCGGCTCCGTCTGGCTCCCCCTTCCTGGGGAGGAGCCGCACGAGCTCGGGGCCTGAGCGGAGAGCCGAGGCGCCGCGTCACACGTCGACGGCCGGTCTGTTTCTTGGGGGAGACGGCGGCTGTGTTCCGGGGCGCCGCTCCCGCGCCCCGTCGCCCTGACAGAGACTCGTTACCGCCCTCGCAGACGCTCGGGCCCCACGTGTCAACAAGCGCGCGAAGCGGAGAGAGCAGGTGGCACAGCGATGTCACTGCCGCTTCCGGGCCCTCCGCGTGCCTTTCCACGCGTGCACGCGTGTTCTCCGCCGGCTCCCACGCGCTCCCACGCACTCCCACGCACTCCCACGCACCGCACCCGGCGGGCCCTAACACAGGGCCGTTCCGAGCGCCCAGGCCCGGCGGACTGGCGGGAGCACGCGGCCCTGCAGCCCCCTCCCGGCTCCTGGGGGGACACGAGCTGCTTCGCCGTGGAGCCGAGCGCGGCCGACGTGATGGATGCCTGTGTCCCAGAGAACGGCCGGCGGACCCGCTGCCTCCCAGCCGGTTCTCGAGGGCCTGACGCTGTGACATCGAGCACCCCGGGGCCGGCCGCGGTTCCCCGAAACCTTGTAAAAATAAACAAGACGCAGACCAGGGGATGTCACAAACTCAGGCTCGCCCCCTGCGGGGAAGCAGTGGGGCCGGCTCGGGACCCCGGCCACGCCCACCCCCCGCCACGGTCCCGGCCCTGCGCTGTGCGGCAGGGGCTGCTTCCGGCCTCGGTTTCCTCGTCGGCGCGGGGTGTCTGCCCCTCTGCGGTCCGTCCGCACACGGCCGGGACTCGGGGGGCTGGCTGCCGTGTTCTCACCTAAACCCGAGACCCCCTTCCGCAGACAGCGTGGGCCAGAGCACTGGCGGCCAGACCCCTGGGCGCGAACCCGTTACTGCCCTCCGTGGGATTCTGCGAGAGGGCTCGGCACCCGTCACCGTCACCGTCACCGTCACCACGGGTCTCATCCGATGGACGAGGACCCGGCCAGGCAGGTCACGAACTCGCTTCCCATCTCATAAGACCATTCCCGCCACTGGGAGGCCCAAGGGTCCCCATGCGAAAGCCTGTCCCAGGGTGGGGAGGCCCCTCGCAGGGGCTGGGGCCAGTGGCCAACAGGGCCTCAGGGCGCAGAGGCCCGCCCGCCCTCCGCCCACCCTGTGCCCACCCCCGGCTTGGCGGACGCCCAAGCCTGGACAAAGAGTGTCTGTGACTCTCCCTGGCAGAGGAAGGACACTGGGTGTGGATGTGCCGCACGGCCTCTGGGAGGTCGACAGCCTGAACTGCTGCCCCCCAGACGGACGCAGGGATGGGCCACAGCCCCGCAGGCCGCCTCTGAGCACAGTCTCCGTGAACGGCACTTTCTAACGCCAGGCGCAAACAGCCAGAGTGAAAGCAGATACCGAGCAGGGGAAAAGCTCCCGGGGAGTGGGGAAAAGGAGAAACGCGATGTCAGAACATAGCGGGCCCTCTGGCCCAGATGTGGGGGCGGGCCTGCCCCTGGCTGGCTGCCGGTGTGCTCACGTGGCCTCGGCAAAGGGCTGGGTCACTCCAGGCAGGGCCTTTGTCTGCGAAGTCAGTGAGGCCCTCTCCCTCCGAGGACCCCGTCCATCTCAAGAGCAGGGCAGGGCACGCACATGGGCCTTCGCGGGGCTGGGCACCTTACTGGGAGATCTGGGGAACAGCGAGACCCGGAAGGAGGCCCCCGGCTGATCCCCGAGTCCACCCATCAAATATTCAGGCCCCCACCCTCTCCCTCACCGAGCAGGGAGGCAGCTGAGGGGGCGGGATCAGGCACGGGGAACGGTGACGAAGAGAGAAAGCACCGAGGGTCGCCCCGGGCGTGACGCTGGGTCTGGGGGCCGGAGGACGGGGCGGGGGGCCCGGTGGGGAACTGGGTGCACTGTGAGAGCAAGTGTGCCCGGGGGAACGCTGGATGGAGCGTTTAGCAAACCAGAAGGCCCTGTGCACACGTCACGGCTCCGGGGGGGTCCCCTCCCCAAGCCAGGTCTGGCCCCCTCGACCGACTCAGGCAGAGGAAGGGGACAGAGGACACAAAATGTGACGTTCATTCATCCGGTCAGCAAACACTCATCGGACGCCCAGGACGGGCTGCCAGGAGCTCTGCTGCACGCACTGTCACGGGGCCCGGGACCCAGAGCCCGGCTGGGCAGCAGGAAAATCGAAGGACCGCTGCCCGTTCCTCTTCCTGGCTCAGGTCAGGGTCGGGGGACGGCGAGGAACTCCCCAAGCCACTGTGACTCCAAAGTACACGAACACCTCCGGAACAGCCCGACTTACAAAACCACGCGCAGGCACGGGACAACCCAGAGACGACGGGGTGACGAGTCGGTCTGGGGCAGCCCCTCCGGGCGACGTCCCGCGAGTCTGTTCCGAGGGGCAGGGCCCAGGCGCCGCGCTGGGAACACGCCAGCAGCCGGGGCAGTGGGAAAGCTGGGCCCGCAGACGGCCGAGCACGTGGAGGCGAGCACGACATTTTATGTGGATATCCACATGCAAATATGCATTGTCACGTGACGCTAAACACGGTCACCTGACAGTGCCGGGGACGGCTCACGTCTCTTCTGTTTTGTCTAGAAATTTGGGTTGCGTTAAATTTTCAGACGAATAAATATGACATGAGAACAGCAGAGGGGGCATCTGCCACCCCCGGGAGTCTGGCTCCGTCTCAGGTGAGCAGAGGGAGTGACCGCCGGGGCTGGTCTTGCTCGTGGCCACACGACTATTCTCTAGCTGGGAAACGGGCCTCCTCCCCGCTGAACAAGAAGCACCATCCCCAAAACTCAGACGGAGCCCGAGCTGGCGAGGTGAGCGGGTGAGAGGGGGCCCCAAGGGCCGAGGGTGGAGGGCAGGGTCTGCCCCTGCAGCCCCCACCCCATCCGCAGAGCGCCCGCGAGGCGTGGAAGGTGCGTCCAGAAAAATCGGGAAGGAGAAGACGCAGGTCCCAGGTCTCGCGCATCAGCTCTGTGGCCCTAGACAAGCCACCATCCCTCGGTGAGCCTTAGTCTCTATCCTGACTGTGGGAACAGCCCCCTGATAGTGGACGCCCTGAATGAGACCACTCTCAGGGAACACGCTGTGAGCCGCCAGCTACCTGCGCGAGCGGGTTCGGCCCCACGAGCTCGTGAGCCCTGCCCTGAAGCACCGGCCAGGCCCTGAGTCATTCCCGGGGCGGATCCTCTTGGGCCGGCTGGGAAGTCAGGCGGGAGGCGCTGGAGGCCCTAGACTTGGGGACGCCCAGTGAAGGACGGCTCGGCCTTCGTGCGGTGGCCTGGGTCTGCCCCGGCTCCAGGCAGGAAGGTGCCAGGCACAGCAAGGTGCCGGGGAGGCCGATGTGGAGGGAAACACCCCAAATTTCGGGCTCAGACCAGAGCTGGCCACTGGGGCCCCCAGTAATGAACAACCCCAACCTGGGGTACCCCCTGAAGTCCCAGAGCTTCTGCTTATCCCGAGACCTAAGGGCTCCACGGGGGACAGAGAGCAGCTAGGCCCAAGGGATCTCTACAGGAGCAACGCAAGCAGGGCCCAGGGCGGCCCGGGGGGAAGGGCTTCGTGCCACAGCCGCGGCTCTCAAGCAGGGGCTGTGGGGCGTGCATGAGGGCCTGCCGACCCCGAAGCCATGTCCAGGGCCCTGCTTCCAAAACGTCAGCCAGAAAAAATTCTAGAGGTTCCAGGGGGAACGAAACCCACTAACAATATGTGCAACAAATCTATAAATACCAAACGCAGAACAAAGCCTGGTAACTTCCCAATCCTCAACACGGGCACGTGCACGCACATACACATGCGTGCACAAATGTGCACGGGCACACACATGCATATGCACACACTGACACACGCACACACGGGCACGCATGGACACACATGCGCACACGGACACATACGCACGCACACATGGACACAGGCACGCACAAACACACACACGGACACGGGCACACACGTACACATGTGTGCAGACACGCACACACAGACACACGTACGCATGCACGCACGAATACACACACCCACGCACGGACACGCACGCGGACATGCGCACAAGCACGTAAGTACACATGCATGCACGGACACGCACACGCACGTCCACATGCATGCACGGACTCGCGCACGCACGGACACATGCGCACGCCGCCCGGGTGCTCAGCTGTCACAGTGATCGACTTCCACGTCAAGTCAACGCAGTGGGGGGCCCACTGCCGCTGCCAAGCTGCAGGAAAGCAGGAGCTGAGGTTCTCGGAATCACAAGTGGGGTTCGACGCGGCGCAGCAGGAGCGCCAGACTCGCTCCCTCGCGTCTGATGGGGACGTGACGACGCGGGCCGTTCCCGGGCCAGACGTCTTCTCCCTGGGAGTGAGCTACTGGCCGGAGGAGCAGCGATGGGTCAGAGAGGGACTTGTCCCAGTCCCGAGGGCGGCCACGAACTGGCCCGTCTCGGGGCCCACTGCGGGCAGGCGTCCCTCATCTCCCGGAAACCCGTGAGGCAAGGACATATCAGCTCTGCTTTGCAGGTACAGATGCCGGATCCAGAGGCATTTAAGTAGCAGCCCCCCTATCACACCGTCGGGAGTGGTGTGGCTGGCTGGCCTGGAGCCCCTCACTGCACTCACAGGACAAGGAGACTTGAGGCCAGCACTTTGCCACCCAGGTCCCGCAGCTGACGGCTCCGGTCTGCGCTTCAGAGAAGGCGTCAGCATGGAGGCCCAACACTCACCTCACCGCTATAGGCCCCCGAGAGCTCCAGCTGGGTCCAGGGGCTCGAGTCCAACCCCCATGGCAACCCCCAGGGCTTTTATTAAACTGAGGGGCACTGTCAGGCTCTCACAAAGCCTCCTATCTACTCTAACTTGGGAGAAAATCTTATAAAGAATATGAAACCTAGAAGAAAATCAGAAATCAAAGTGGACCACAAGACTAAAGGGAAAGATTTTTTTTTAGTGAGAAAGTGCCCGGGCTGCCGGCTGCTTCCCCCAAGGCGGCCTGTCCTAACCCCTCTGCACCACCAACCTGACAGGGCGCCCGAGGGACCCTTGTGGGTCATGTGGGTGCTCTAAGACCCTCGGGCTGCCTCAGCCCTTGGGCCAACGAACGGGGACTGGAGGCCAGCTGTGTGTGTGTGCACACATGCGCGTGGTTCTCACGTCCGCCCTTGGCTAGGATCTGGGCCCCGATGCCACAGCAGCCTGGGCGGGCCGGCGGGCTGGGGCAGAGGCTCCTGGTCACATGAGCTGAGACCTGCTGAGCCTCTGCCTCCAGGCCGTCCAGCATCTGCTTTTGAAATCCCTGCAGCCTGGCACCTGGCACAGTCCTCGGCACAGAGCAGCAGACAGCGAGTGCCTGTGCCATGCCCTGGCAGAGGCTGCAGATGACACTCTAGTCACACGCTCCAAGGGCGACATGCCCAGGACATTCCGGGCATGATGGGGAGGGGACCCGGCCATGACTGAGACGCACAGGGACAGAGGAGGGTGGACATGCGAATAAGTGAACACACTGCAGGCCAAGCCCCGAGTCCCGGGGAGGGGAGTCGACGTCGGACGAAGCTGGCGGTCAAAGTGCTGAGCGTCGGGTCTTTGTGATTTGAGGTGACTGCTGAGTATCAGGTCTTTGTGACTCGGGGTGCACAGGCAAAGAGGCCGTACCGACCTGGGCTTCGAAGTCAGGTCTCAAACCGACGAGTGGGTAAGAAGAAGGTGCTCGGGACAGAGGGAGCAGCAGAAAGGGTGGGAGGGTGTCTGGGACCAGCCGGGTGTGGCGGGGCGACAGCTGAGGTCAGGCACATGCATCTAGGAGGGCCTGAAGAACATTCTAGCAGCTCGTGCCCACTGTGTTTACAGGGCCAACTTTATCCTCGCTCCGACCACAGAGACCTGTTGCACCCCAGGTGCTGGTTCAGGAGCAGAGCCCTAGAACCCACGGCCGTGCCCCAAGGGGCTCCCAGTGTCCCCAGGCCCCGGTGTGGCTGCTGCAGGAGGGCGGGGCCGGGCCCCAGGCACAGGTGGGTGCTTCGTCGGCACCGTGTAACCGAGGAAGCAGAGGAGGGAACCAGAAAACCCCACCGTGTGCTCCTAGGCCCCCCAGGTGGCAGTCTGTGGAGCAAGCCTGGAGGAGGGGCCGGCCTTGTTCCCTGGGGGCAGCCGCACGCACGCCTGGAGGGGGCAGAACTACTGGGGGGAGCAACGTGGACATCACCGACAGCACGGACGTGCAGCTGCCCTTCCGGAAATGCGGCTTTTATGGACAAAAAAAGTAATGGATGGGAGCGACAGCGTGACCAAACTACTAAAAGTCACAGATCGTGGAAAGCGGCACTTGTGAAATCGCGCAGACTGGACCCTCGCCCACGAGGCGTGGCCCCCACGCTGTCCCCAGTGGACTCGAACGTGCTGCCTGGGGGGAGAGGACCAGGCAAACTGTGAAGTGCCTCGTGGGGCTGGCGGGCAGTCCATGGGGTCACTGTCAGCTTCACCGCCATACTCGCCTGGTGGGGCCGAGACAGACCCGGAGGGTCTCAGGGGAGGAGCCGCCCCTGGGCGCCCGGCCCCCACAGAGGGCCCACAGGGGTGATTCCAGCCCGGAAGGTGACACAGCGGCTGTGTGTGTCCTACTAAAGATCCTGGGTATGACCAGCATCTCAGGATGCGGTGTCAGCATCTCTGAATGCTCAGAGGCCTGGAGCGGCCAAGTGTACCCCAACCCACCTGCTGTTTCACCCCAAACTTACGCAGCCAGCCTCGTGGCCACAGCCTAGCCCTCTCCATCTCTCTCTCGCCCTGTTCACCCCCAAACATGGTCCCCCGCAGACACATGAAGGCAGGGCTGGTGAGCCTGTTCTCAGGACAGCCCAGCCCCGGAGCAGGGCGGGCGCACAGGGCTAAGTCAACACTTTCCGCCCCGTCCACGCTCTGCGCACTACCCGACAGGAGGCTGACAGGGGCCCAGCTCATGCCGCCCACCGAATTCTCTGCCTCTGGACAAACGGCCCAGCAAACACACGTTCCCGTGCGGGCCCCTCCCTTGCTCAGCTGTGGCCTCCAGGACGCCCTTGCTGGCCGTCGTTGGCCGGCCCCTACTCAGAGCTTAGTGTGCCCGAGAGGTGTGCCCAGGGCAGGGGGCAAAGGCAGGTTCCCCAGGTGGCACGGCTGCTGAAGGCTGGGCCAGGAGCCAGGCCAGGCCACGCCAGCCACAGCCCAACCCCAGGGGGTCACACCTCACCCTCGGAGCTCATTTGTGCACAAACTTCCAGTCTGCTGAGTGGAGGGGAATTTAAACCCCAGGCCCGTCCCCTGCAGCCCCAAAGGGCAGGCCTGGTCCTGGGCACACGTGGGTGCTTCATCAGTACTGTGTAAGTGGCTCTGTGAACAGTTGTGGGGTAACGGTGAGCCCCACGAGGGCAGGCCTGGTCCCAGGTGCCCCAACCCTCCACTGAGCACCTGAGCCCAGCGGCCATGACTGTGAACTGTGTGTCTCAAGCCTGTGCTGTGACGCCAGGGACCCCTGGGACCTGGGGCAGGGGCAGGGCCAGGGGTGATGGGCCACCAGGAGCTGCCCTCGTCTTTCAGAGGCCTGGGCAGGGACGGCCCAATTCCCAGGGCAGCAGGGGTCCGGGAGGCAGGCTGTGAGGGGCTCCCCTCTGCAGACCGCCACGGATAAGGGGTGCTGGGTAGGCTCAGGACGAGGCCACGCACCACCGCGCACCCGCTGGAGCCGGCTGAGCCCCGCACGTTTCCAGGTCCTGGGCTCCAGCTGTGTCCCTCCCACCTCTAGATCTCAGTCTCTCTCTCTAGAGCGGCCTGGGTGCCCGGGTGCCCGCACGTGTCCACCCCGGTCCGAGCCAGCAGGGCCAGGTGGGGTGAACGGCACCCCGCTGACAGCAGCGCCACCATCGGTAAAGCATCATTCTCAGAATTTTTATGATTTTTAGACTCGGCAGCAGCAAGAGCCAGGATCCCTGACCGCTGACCGCTGACCGCTGACCGCTCTGGGCCGGCGGCCGGCGCCACCCACTCCACAGAGGGCTCCTTCTGGCTTCAAAATACACCACATGGTTAATCTCATCATTCCCTCCACGGAGGACAGAACTCAGAAGCTCAGAGAATTTAACTGGCCCACATGACATAGCCAGTAAATGACGGGGCAGCAGTCAGGCCCTGGGCCACCCCACTCATCACTGTTCCCTGGAAGGCACCACGCAAGGGCTGCACGTGGATGCGGGGCGGCCCGTCCCCCAGGGGCGAGTGTGGCCCAGTCACAGCGACAGCCCCCGGGCTCGGCCCCCAGCCCTGAGCGGCTACACGCTCCTGCGGCAACTGCAGGAAAGGCCCTCGCGAAAGCAAAGCCGGCTAAGAGGAGCAGCGCAGCTCCCTTCCTGCAGGTCAAGTTCACGTGCGCGTGGGGACGAAGCGGACGCTCACGCGCCCTGCATCGCCCCTTCGCCAGACGATTCCAGGAGGTGAAAATCCGACACCCAGTCCCATCCGCCAGGCAGCACCCTCACCCGAGCACGGGCGCTGGAACGTGAACCCGGCCTTCGAGACCTGCGGACGGTCAAGGGCAGCGTCAGCCTCCCGGCATCAGACACCGACCAACGTTTCCGGACGGACCCGGCATTTGTGTTCACGTCCCTGATGAATCCGAAACATTCTGATCCAGAAAACCGTGGGCGCGCGGGGGACGAGTCAGGGACAGCTGATGAAACCACCAAGTCCAGCGTTTTCGAGTGGGAGGAACGTCAGTTCCTTAGAAGGCACCGCGCTATCTAAGGGGCCGCGTTCCAGTCATTCATTCATTCGTTCATTCACCCATTCAAAATGAAAAGAGCCCAGGGGTGTGCCAGGCAAGATGCGGGCGACAGCACCCACGCCGGCCGTCCGCCAGCAGAGAGCACGCACTCCACCTGGGGGAGATGGCCGGGTTACCGGGCACCACAAAGGAAACCGTGCGGGGCCTGAGCGCCCCAGGCTGGACGCGGGCCGGTCTGCCCGCTGGGGCGGGAGGTGAGCAGCAGAGGAGGCCGCTGGGCGTGCGGACCGGGCACAGGAGCTGTGCACGCAGGAAGGAACAGGCCGAGGGAAGGCTGCTCGGCCGGGTGTGACCTGCGGCCAGGGGCGGAGTCGGGGGGTGGGGCCTCGGACCCAGGGCTGGGACAATCCGACCTGAGAGGGACTCAGCCCGAGGTGGCACGGGCCTCGTCACACCAGTGCTCAACTCAGAACGCCCAGGGCTCGAGGGACGGCAGGCTTGAGGAGGACCTGGGCCTTCGAGGCGGGGAGGACCAGCCCATTTGCAAACCCAAAACGTCACGGAATAAACACCCCAGGGGCGGTGTGTGGACAAACTCCGGGGAAGACTGGAACAGGGCGCTCGCGGAAACCGTGAGGCCACCTGGGCTAGAGGAGACGGGGCCTCATCACAGGTGGCCGGCAAGGCCCCCGGTGTGACGCGGAGGGACCGGGCCGGTCGTGCACCGCCTGCACCCCCAAACCTGCCATGTGGAGTCCAGTGGCTCCTGGCAAGGGGCTCAAGAGCCGGCTCCGGGGAGGGCACCCTGCAAGGGGGGTGGACGCGCCCGGCACAGGGCTGCCCAGAGCTCCGGGCGGGCAGATGCAAGACGGTCCCCGGAGGAGCCAGGGTGCCCTGTCCAAGCAGCCCTGGGACTACTGCCCCTCAGAGCACCTGGAGGCTGTCGGCGGTTACTCCGAACTCACCACGTCCTTGTCTCATTTTGCTTTTAACGAATGACAGTAAACGCGGTACTGGACGCCGGACGCCCACGAGCAAACAGGCTCCACAGGTGGCAGGCCGAATGACGGACGTGTGCGTCCCCAGCCCCCGCTCCACTCCCGCCACACAGGCCCGTGCAGGCCTCCGTCCACACCCTGGCCAGCGGATTCACAAATGAAGGGGCGTGGTCGCGACGTATTTCTCACCTCGATTAAGGGAATAAGAGTTCTTGGTTTTTCCATAAATACGCTGAGATTTAGAGAACAAGGTCTAGAACATTCTCCATGCAATTTAAATCGATCAAACCACAATCCGTCTTTACAGACGGAGAAGCACCCAGAGGCCTGGAGGCCACATAGGTGAGGTCCTACCTGTGGCAGGGACCAGTGGCCCTATGAGGAGGACTCCGACTGCACCTCCAGGTGACCACCTGGCCTCTGAACCTAGTCTGGCAACGACGGGCAGCTCGCCACCTGTCTGGGCAGCCACGGTACCTGTGCCGACGGCTGCAACCGTAAGAAAGCACCCCTGGAATCTGGCGGGGCGTTGTATTTGTCTGTACCCTCTGCCTTCTGGCCCTCCCTCTGCCCTGCGTCCACCACCTCAGGCCCCTGAAGACTGTCGCATACTCTGTCCTCCAGGTCAGGGCCCCCCCGAGGCTGAGTCACTGCAGAGGGAAGGTCTGGAGGGAGGAGGGTGCCCACCACTCCCGCCACCCTCTGCTTCGTGGGCCTCCCTCAGGAAGAGGACGCAGCCGTGGGGCCCTCACACTGCGAACTGTGTGTCTCCTGGTCCTTTACGTGTTGTCCTTTCTCTTTTTCTGTCCCTGGCCCAGCACTGCGTGTGTCAGCTCGTGCAGGTGCTGCCTTTGCTGCTGCCAGAAATACCCGGGAAGGATCTGTCATGGTCAGTGTCGCTATTCAGAGCCACCACCGTCGGTCCTGGAAGTGACATCGAGCACAGGACAGCAGGCAGGTCAGGATCAGGTGCTGACGACTTAATCAGCAAGTACCCGATGTGCGACTCTCCCGAATCACTGCGAAAGGATCCCCAAAATACCTGACGCTCACGGCACCGATTTTTTGAAAACACTGAAAAGTACGCAAAGCATATAAAAACTGCCCATAAAGTCACCACCCGCAGCTAACCCCAGCTACTACTCGAGTTCCTCTTTGCTCCTTTCCCACAGTTTTTTAAAAACTGGGATCACAGACTACATACACTTTATATCCTCCCCACTGCATTTCGTGCAGTAAGAGTGTTTCCAATTTATTCACCAATCTGCCTTTTAAACGGCTGCCTAGGATTCCACGCCACGGGCTTCCGTAGTGCACCTGGTGGGGTGCGGGGCGTCGACTGTTTACGTGATAAGGGCCCCAGGAACCTTCTCGTCCGCACCTCTTTGATGTTCTAATTGACAAGTCTCTGATGTGCCGTCAAGTGCACACTGCTCGACGTGGCCATTCCAGTTCCATTGGGGGACTCTTCCACGTTTTTGTTCATTTTTTGAATCTATTAGACGTCACGTGGTGTCACATGGACGGCTAGCGCTATCAAAAGCAGCAGAGAAGTCGGGGGTTCGAGGAGCCCCTGCAGGTCGAGCCCCTGGTGGGTCCTGAACAAGGGACCCCAGGCTGTGCCTGGACAACGCAGAGCTGTGCGGCTTCCATTTCCAGAAGACTCGATTTAGCGTAATCTCGACCGGTGGGGGTAGGAACTAATACGGCACAGTGGACGCTATGCAGACGTCAGCGGGGCAACGGCCCTCTGACCGCGTCAGAGGGGCACCTGCTGATGAGTAGTTAACAGACATGAGACGGGAACTAATTTGAAACCCAGACGTTCAAATCAGTTCTGTATCTGGGTGGGCGGGCCCTGGACACGTTCCCAGGAGGCCGACCCAGATGCTGAGCACCACGTGTCACCCACGAGGGAGGGTCACCGAGAACAGCGATGCGATTCGACGTGGCTTCCTTAAAACACACGCGCAGACACAGAGCAAGTTCCTTCTGTCACAAGGCTGAACCCAGCTCAGAAAGCTACTAACACGTCCTAAAAATCAGAGCCCGTACAGCTGTAGGCTTGTGTCATCTCTGCCCTGGACCGAAAGGCCCTTAGAGAAAACCACGGAAGGCCAAAGCTTGGGGCTATTTTTTGATGTGAGGTCACCGCAGGCCCCTGTGGTTGTCCTGGGACCCAAGCGCACGTTGAGACCGTTGCTTGGAAAGTGAAGTGACAGTGTGGGGAATAGCTGTGAGCTCCTGGTGGGCCACGGCCGATCCTGACGGCCCGAGCGGGCCCCGGCACTGCCACGGCCGATCCTGACGGCCCAAGCGGGCCCTGGCACTGCCACAGCCGATCCTGACGGCCCGAGTGGACCCCAGCACTACCCACAATGTGCCCTGGACATGGTGACTTCGCCAGTCACCCTTTTGAGAACTGGGCCCCTAAATGGCATGTACCAAATGGCCCCAACTGCTGACCGGCCTGATTGGCCAACAGCGAGCCATCTGAAGGGACGGCCATGGTCTGACCCTGTCCTGCTCCTGACGGTCACTTGATACCTGACACCAAGCCCACGATCAGGAGTCAGCCTAGATTTTTTTAAATGGGGACTTTCAGGCTTCATTTTCTCAGTCTTGCTCTACCAGCCTTGGCGGCAGAACCGATTCTGGCCTGGCCCACCGACACCAGGCAAACCAAATGCACTCTGTTGCTCTGACAAGCTACTTGAACTGCTCTGCGTCCTGCTGTGCCTGGACCACCTTGAGCAAGGCGGGAGGGGACCCTCCTCCTCTGAGTTGCACCCATGCGAGCTCACTAGCAGGGCCGAGCCGGGGCTCTAGAGCACCCCAGGGTTCTGGCCAAGCACCCCTCTCCACAGCCCCATCCCGAGAAGCACAGCTGCCTTCGGAGGTGACTGAGCCAAGACTCAGTGGTCCTCTGCAGCTGACAGGCTTGTGTCCAGTGCCCAGTGGCAGCTGGCCTGCTAGGGCAGAAGAGAGCAGTGACTCCTCTCTCAAGGTGCCAGTAGGATTCAGGGGTGGCCGTCACCAGGCCCAGAGGGGTGGAGGTGAGGGCGGTGTGGGATGGAGCTGGCCGCCCTGCCAGGCGTGAACACACAGCCAGGCAGGAGTACTCCGTGAGTACCTGGGAAGTCACATGACTTTCTAAGCTGTCTCTCGCAAGCTGAAGGCGTTACTGTCACCCTCATAACCAAAATGGACAGGAGGCGAAGACAGAGGCCTTAGCGAAGCGCCCACTGCTGCCTCTGGGGCATCTGCTGACGAGCGGATGG
The DNA here is from genome assembly GCF_000325575.1 of Pteropus alecto. Taxonomy (NCBI): domain Eukaryota; kingdom Metazoa; phylum Chordata; class Mammalia; order Chiroptera; family Pteropodidae; genus Pteropus; species Pteropus alecto. The sequence continues at coordinate 1,584,841 of NW_006436291.1, read as the reverse complement.
AATAAAGAACCAGGGAGGGGAAAAGTCCACTGTCTGGGAAACAGCTCCGGAGCGGCAGGTCCTCGTCCCCTAGCCTGGGCCCCACCCGCCTGAGCCACAGGGAGGGCCACTCAGCTGGTTGGCTGGTCCTTCAGTCTCAGAGCTGCCACTGATCTGATAGTGCCACTTCGTGATCGATTGCCCCTTCTCAGAGAAACTGAAGGAGTGCTTTCAAAGCTTATATTTATTTGTCACCTTCACAGTTTACTCCCACTGCCTCAAAGATCAATACGTCACCATTTCTGAGGGTGACATGGTGAGCGGGGCTGAAGAGGGACGGCAAGCCGCGCCTTCCTGCCATGCTCCCCAGGAAAGACATTTCTTGCTGCATGACTGTTTTGCTTGCAAATTTTACATTTCGAACCACAGAAACTAACCAAAATCAGGTCAGTCAGCATTGTTTGTCCAACGCCATGAAGCCAAAGAAACTGGCTAAGTAGATCATCCAGCCGGGAGTGAGTACTCCAGGCGGGAGGCCTTGCCACGGCCGGGTTTACCGAACAATTAAAAATAGCCACTGTCCTCAAACACTCCGGCACCTATAAGCAAGACAAACAAACTTCTCTATTCCTTTTTTTTTTTTCAATTTCAGAATGCTCAGTGTACCAACAGGGCCGGGATGCATTTCACTCTTGACTGGGTACAGTAAGATTGCTAATCAGGATTACTTGATTCAGTCAACACTGATTTCAATAAAAAGACCCAAAAAATTATCATAAATATAGAGAAAGTGCGGGCGGCAGTGACAGGTGATTAAAATCTCATTCACTTGGAATCAGTGTGACTCACAGAGGCAGAGGCGGGTCACCGGATTCACGGGGACGATCGTTATCTGCCGGCCACTTCTGAGCACAGGCGCAGCCACCAGGAGGACGGGCGACCGAGGGGGCCCGGGGGCCTGGGAGCAGGCTTTCGGTCATGGCCCTCGTGAGACACGCAGGGTGCAGGGAGCTGATCTGGCAGAAGGCGGGAGGGGACGGGGCGCACGGGGCGGGGGGGTGATTCCGAGGAGCTCAGAGAACTCGGGCTGCCCGGAGGGCTGAGGAAGATTTCCAGGGGGAAGACCGGCCCGCCCGGTACTGCAGGGAGCGTCCAGTTAGAGTCAAAGTGATACCTTCCCACACGGCCAAAGGAAAAAGGGTCTTGAAACCTGCGGGAGCCACTGTGCGTCAAGAGGACCCAGGAGTGGAGGGGGCGGGGTTGGCTCTCCCAGCCCGATGCAACTGTAGGCTGCACACCAGAAGATCTGGGGCCTCGTGGCGAGCACTTTTTTAAAGACCCCAATGCCTCATGGGATTTCCTCGGTGCACTTCATCACCCAGGCCCCAGTGGGGCCCCACTGCGCCCTCCAGCGGGGTCAGAGCCCGCTAGGAG
>NW_006436291.1:1579603-1583275 GCF_000325575.1 Pteropus alecto | reverse complement strand
TCCCCACTCCCCCCCCACCCGACTCCTTTCCAGCGGTTTCACGAGTCCAGGAGGGCCCTCTGCTCCCAGAACCCACCCACCTCGGGCTACCAGATTCACGAGTGAAACTACGGGCCCCCAGTCACATCCGAATTTCACATAAACAACGGCTAATGCTTAGGGTAAGTGTGTCCCACGGTACTGAGACACGCTGATCCCACAACGTTTGTATGTTCACCTGAAACTCAGATGCAACGGAGTGTCTTGTTTCGCGGGGCAAACTTAGCGCTGGGCTTGGTCCCTGTGCAGACTCCCCCACTGCCCACTGCTGCTCTGCCTGAAGGCACCTGCTCCTCTCCACCTGACAGCCACAGGTCGCCTTCCTCCCCCCTGTCTCAGAGGCCTCCCACCTTCCACCTTCCAAGCAGAGACGCTCCCACCCAGGCTTCCCAAGGGGCTTGGAGCAACCCCGCCTGGCGCTGTCCCCCGTCCACAGCAGGTGCTCAGGAAGCCCTGTGACTAACTGCCCTGCACAGGGCACAGGGTCCCCCGGTGCTTCTTGCTGGCAGGTCCTGGCTCCTCTCTGGGTAATTGTTTGCCTGCTGGCTCGTTTGCATACTATTAAGTGGCAGGCTTAGTGCTGGGGCTGGGAGCTGCGAAGTTCACTCCCCGTCGTGTCCCTCTAATTTACAGCTGCTCCCTCGCATGCGTTCTGCATCTGTCGGGAAGAGGGAATCCTGGAGGCTGCGAGCAAGGTGAGTGAGTCCACAGGCGCCAAAGAAGCCAGCACATGGCTGCACCCTAGGTTCCACATCCGCCATTTAGCTGCCCCTCCTGTGGTCACACCTGAGGTCGGCAGACACACGGCTGGGCACTGTGGAGCCTGGGAGCCTGTGGTCGGCCCTCACAGAAGCCCAAGTTCATTCCCTATGGCAATGGAAGCTTCTGGAACCTTCCAGAAGCCTCTAGAAGCTAGCACATCAGGCCTGGATACAACATTTCACCTTCAACTACTGCCCGGTGTGTGCCAGGTGGTGATCACCAGAACACGGGGCCCACAGGAGTCTGCAGTGTCCTCATCGGCGAGGCCACACGGGCAGGGGGAACGAGAAGACTCACTGGCGCTGTGACTCTCCTCACGGAGACTCTGGAGGGTCCTACTCTCATGTCTCAGCAGCCACGGCCCCCGCACACACCCACTGCCGTGATGGCGGCGCGAGGCCTTCCCAGCTGTCAGAGGCCGAGGGTGCACACTGCTCTGCCTGGCTTGGGGTGAGAGAAGACTCAGTGCCATCAGCCCATGCACAGAGGAGCACTTGTCTGTCCTACAAACTCCTGTCAACAGAGGCCCCCTGGGGGGCACGACAAGTGTCCGTGTTCCTAGGGTTCCAGACCCAAGAACTGGCCTCAAGGCCAGGAGCTTGATAGGAAATTAGATGCGTGCCACCCACAAGGCCAACGCACATAGATGGCCAAGGCACCTCCGCACCAGAGCCACCGCTGAGAGGCCACGGTGCCCTGCCCAGATCGAGGCTGGCGTTCCCAGCCTCAGCCCAGCTGGGGCGGCCTATCGTCCATCAGCCCAGAAGCCTGACCCAAACACGCTAAGATGGCGCTGCCTCAGGGGCCACAGACTGAGACCCGTCTAGCCCAGAGCCCAGCCATACCACGACCAGCAGGTGACTTCAGGCAGAGATGAGGGGGCTCCCCACTCTGGCAGGTAAAGGGAGAGGCCCAGGCACCAGAGGGGCGGAGACCAGGTGGCAGGGACCCTCACGTCCCAAGAGCTGCAGCAGTGCCCGCCCCCATCGCCAGGGGAGGGACTGCCTGGAGTCCTGTCCCCATCACCGTGAAGGGGCTGCCTGAAGTCCCGCCCCCATCATCAGGGGAGGAGCTTCCTGGAGTCCTGCCCCCACCCCGGGAGGAGGGAATTCCTTAAGCCCCCGCCTCCTCACTGGGGTGGGGCTTCCTGGAGTCCTGCCCACCCCGGGGGAGGGGCTTCCTTAAGCCCTGCCTCCTCACTGGGGAGGGGCTTTCTGAAGTCCTGCTCACCCCGGGGGAGGGGCTTCTTTAAGCCCCGCCTCCTCACTGGGGAGGGGCTTCCTGGAGTCCCGCCCCAACGCAGCTGCCGCCCCGGGTGGCGACTGCCGCACGGAATCGCTAATGGCAATGACCAGAGTTATAAAATACGGAAGTACACAAATTAAAGAAAAACATGGCGGATTAACTTGCACCGTGGCCTGACAGTTTATAAAACCCATTCTCTTCACTAAAGCTGCACAAGAACGGGGGACACTGGGGACATGGAGCCGGACATGACCTGGGCTCCGCCCACCCTCCCCACCCACATCACACAGCTCTGATGCCACACGAGGATGGGACATGCAGGACCCAGCAATGGCCTCTCTCGCTCTGGTGACAAAGTCCACAGCTGAGATGCAGACTAGGAAGAGGAGGGGCTGCCCGGGGTCCAGGGGACGGGGGCTGGGAGGCGGGGCGAGGCGGCCCGGGGACCCAGGAGGGTGGACCAGGAGGCCAGGAGCATGAGTGCAGGCAGGGAGGCGCTGCTGTGACAAGGGTCCCGCGGGAATCTCCCGGCACAGGCAGGACGGAGCACCTGCCTCGAGAAATCCCGAATTTCCTAAGTTTCGCCTCGATTTCCTTTAAGAACTGGGCTCCGTACGGTCCGATTTATAAGGATAACCCGACACACCCAGTCCTCCAGGACACTGTCCCCGTGGCACAAATGGAAGTGGACCTGCGCCGGGGGCGGCCGACTGCAGGAGGGCGCAAAAGGGACCCCGAAATTGGAAACGGCTGCTGAAAGCAACAAACGCAAGGGCGCCACCGCCCACCGAAACCTTGCGCCGACGGCCGGAGTCCACAACGTGGGCGGAGCTGGAGGGCCCCCAGCCCAGGACACACGGGGCCCTGGGGGCCAAGGCTGCAAAGAGGCCTGGGTTTGCACAGAGGGACAGGACGTCTGCACGGCAGCATCCAGCCGAAGGACAAAGGCCAGGGCATTGAAAGGTCCCAACAGATTTCCCCCAGGGACTCTGAGAAGGGGATCCCCAAGAAGGAGAGACCCCCAGAGGACCCCGCAGCCCCAGAGGCCAATGGGCAGTGTTAAGAAAAAGGAGAGAGACTTTTGTCCCATTTTCCAGCCCTGCGCAAGCCCATGGCCTGCCACCTCTGCAGGTCACGGAGTCCATCGGTCCGTCTGCACGTGCGTCTGCCAGCGGGTCCACAGGGACCGGGGGGCTCCCTGCATGCCTGGCCAGCGCCAGCACCACAACCAGGCCCCTGGCAGGGGGAACGCAATCCACTCCTTGCCTACTGGGTGGCCCAGGGCACAAGGTCTGGGTCACAGCTGGGGTCTAGCAGAGACCCTCTCCCTCTCCACCACGGCCCAGCCGTCCTGGCCACTGCTCCGAGGAAGCACCTCCCTCCCCAAGCCCGTGCACCAGGCCGCACCACATGTGACAGTTCCCGAGGCCTTTCCGGGGGAACCACCCTAAAAGGTGAGCGAGCCTTATGAAAAATTGCCCTTTTCCTACATACTGTTATTTCTCTGAAGTGGGCAAAGGGGCCAATTTCTATGAAACATGTAAGTTAACATACTCTTAAGTAGCACAAGCTATTTCCTGGCATGTTCGTCTGTGTCAGGAACACGTCTGGCTCCGCAACATTACA
>NW_006436291.1:1572970-1578860 GCF_000325575.1 Pteropus alecto | reverse complement strand
GTTCCCCCCCACCAAGCCACCGCGCCTGCCACTCTGCCCTCCCCCGGGGGACAACGCGCTGAGGACTGCTTAAACTCTGAAAACGGTATTAGGCCTGAAATCGACATCACCACCTCTAGACTTCCCCAAAAGCACAAGTGACCGACGATGACATTCGAAGTTGTCACCACCGCCATCCGGCGATAGGTGCAAACCTTCCTCCGGGTGCGATGAGGTTCTTCCTGTGCAGGTTTCGTGTGAACACGTGCGTTTTGGTGGGTGTTGTTTGTTTTCCCAAACTCGGTGGGGAAAGGGCTCTGGGGGGAACCCCGAGCACAGCCAGCCACCTCGGCCGCGGTATTTGCATTTTCTACAAAAGACATCCAGGCGTTTCCCATCTGAAACCCGCCCGGCACGCCCCGTCGGCCAGTGAACGGGAATTCCCACGCGGCACATGCGATCCCGGGCTCGGGCGGCCAGGCGCCTCCGCGAGCTGACGCTGGACCACGTCTGACTTCTCACAGGCCGAGGAACCCTGCCAAGCTCACGGCCACACTTAGGTCTCCGCATTCCGGCGACTCGCAAGTGACTGCGCCAAGCCCTGTGCCCGCCTCTGGTCCCGGGCGAGGGGCCCCCGTGTCCCTCTGGCCCTAGACGAGGGGCCCCCCCATGTCCCTCTGGTCCCGGGTGAGGGAGCCCCTGTGTCCCTCTGACCCTAGACGAGGGGCCCTCCGTATCCCTCTGGCCCTAGACAAGGGGCCCCCCCCTGTCCCTCTGGTCTCGGGTGAGGGAGCCTTTGTGTCCCTCTGACCCTAGATGAGGTGGCCCCCATGTTCCTCTGGCCCTAGACAAGGGGCCCCTCATGTCCCTCTGGTCCCGGATGAGGGAGCCCCTGTGTCCCTCTGACCCTAGACGAGGGGCCCTCCGTATCCCTCTGGCCCTAGACAAGGGGCCCCTCATGTCCCTCTGGTCTCGGGAGAGGGAGCCCCCGTGTCCCTCTGACCCTAGACGAGGTGGCCCCCGTGTTCCTCTGGCCCTCAGTGAGGGGGCTCCCCCTGTCCCTCTAGCCCTTGGCGAGGGGTCCCCGTGTCCCTCTGACCCTAGACAAGCGGGTTCCCCGAGTCCCCCTGGCCCACATCCCCCAAGGGTCTCCTTCCGGGCGCCCGCCCTACGGGGACGATCCCAGCCTCACATGTGAGCGAGATCTCGGCCCCACTGCTGTGCCCAGCACGGGGCAGGAGCTCACTCACCGGCTACATTTACTCATCAGACCCAAATCCACACCAACTAGCCGCCCCCCACCCCACAGATGTGGACCATCTGTGCACACATGTGAGCCCGCAGCCCACTCCAACTACCCCAGGCCCCCACATTATCACAAAACCCGACGCCTTTCAAGGGGCCGAGAGAGGCTCCCCCAGAAGCCCAAACTTGGGAGTCCCCAGTGGTGGGACGCAAGCTCCACGGGCCTCCTGGCCATGTGGGGAGTGTCCCCAGCACCCCACAGCGCTGGCACGGAGGGGTGGATGAACGAAGGGCCCCAGCGGCCTGCGTTCAAATCCCCACGGCCCCCTTCCCAGCTTCTTAGTGTCCCCAGCCCGAGGAAGGCACAGCATTCTCACAGGCCGGGGCTGTCAGAGGCTCATCTCGTAATGAGCCCGCCACTCAGCAGCACTCGGTGACTGTGGCCTCTATGACTATCTCAGTGGTGAGTGTCGTGATTTGTCACGACAGGGCTGCCTGCGGCTGGTACTGCCCCAGTCCCCCACACAGCCGCTGAGAAGCGGAGGGGGGTGGGGGAGGGGAGGCCTCGCCCCTCCTGCTAGCACCCTGAAGTCCTCCAGGCCTCCTCTACGAGGGTGGCCAGGGAGCCGCAGGCAGTCCGGGCCCATCCGCGCGCAGGGCACGCCCTCCCCAGAGCCAGGCACTCGGGCGGCCGAGACGGGCCACAGCGAGGCAGCCCGGATGGTGTGAGCAGGCAGGTGGGCGCTGGGCCAGGGGCTGCCCGCAGGGAGCAAGGCCCACCCACGCCACGAAGGAGGACCCGCCCGCACCCAGGAATCTGAGCGGCACATGCGCGTTTACGTCAGGAAAGTGGAACGCCCTGCCTCGAAAGGGAGGCTGAGATGGACAAGCACCCAGCAGCCTCGCCTGCTGGCAGGCATCAAGCTGGAGGGATGAAAGAGCCCTGTGACAGCTTAGCGAGACTTAGCGAGGCTATCAGCTTGCAGGTCAGCGGGTGACGGCGACACAAGCCAGGTTGGGGCTCCGGGCCCTCGCTCAGAAGCAGGAGGCACCAAAGCCCAAGAACACGGGGTGGGGACAACACAAGCTTCTGTTCCGCCTCAGTCGTCACTCATGGGCTGCCAGGTCCCCCGTGCCCAGAGAAGGGGCCCAACTGCCCTTCCGGAGGCCGGCGGGGCTGCCCTGCCACCCAGGAAAGGCGCCGAGACCGGGGTGAAGGGCCAGGGCGACAGAGCTGCAGAAGAAGGGGCTCGGCCACAGCCACGGGCCCTAGGGCTGCGGAGTTTGAAACGGCCGAGGGAGGACTGGCAGGGTCTCGGAGGGCAGGGCGTGGGGACGGCCTTCCACACCCAGCGTCGGGGGACTGAAGGTGGCGGCCGTGCACGGCGGCAGCGGAGCAGGGAGAGGCGGGAGTGGGAGCAGCACCCTGCCGTCGGGGTGTCAGAGGGAGGCGCACAGTGGGCCTGGCAGTCCTCAGAGGGCCTGACGGGGACACAGGACCCAGGCGAAGGCGCCGACTGGGGCCCTGCCGAAGTCACAAGGCCCACGGGCGAAGAGCAGACACTGGCCGGGCCGGGCTGTGCACGCAGAGCGTGGGTGCGGAGTGGGACCCCGGACAGAGGCGGGGGGTGCAGGGGCTCACGGGACAGACGCATGCGGACCTGGCAGGACGCCAGGAGGAAGGTCACACCACTCCTGCCTCGAGATGCCTCCTGTTGTAGGGGAGCCCGGACCCCCACTCAAGGCCACACCACCCCCCGGCCCCTCCACATGGAGGGGCCCCTTACAACGCTCAGGAGACAGAGCCGTGGCTGCGTGTGGGGCACAGGCGTCTCTGCGGAAGCCGAGAGACTTTAGGACATTTCCCACACGGGAAAACACCCCCACAGGTCCAGGACTCGTCCCTCGTCCCGTGGGTCCCCAACCCAGGACAGTGACAAGATGCACTGACAAAACCAACCCCCCAAATCACAGATACAGAAAAGACATTTCACATGGATGCTGCAGGGAAAAGCTCTTAGGTCAATTCCAAAGAAAACAGGACAGATCGAAGCTGCACTGGCCACCTTCCCAGAGTTCCCAGCGCCTGAAAGGACATGCCACAGGCTGCAGGACAGCGACAGAGCACCCAGGAGCTCTGCAGTCACCAGGTAAAGTTGACTGAAAGGCGGATAATTCAGGCCCAAGGGGAGCTGGGGAAACGGGGCGGGAGGGGGGGGAGGGGGTCTGCCTCATCCAAAGAGAGCGTTCTGAGACACGACTTCTGCTTTTGAAAGCGCGTAATAACACTTGCCTATTTGCAAATCTGGCGATCGCCTTTGACTATATATCATCAGTGAGATCTTATTTTTAAATGGAATTGATGGCAAACTGCATTAAATATTTACCACTGGTTTTAAAAGACCAAAATGAGACTCTCCTCCCACACATTTAGCTGGGGCGGGTGGGGGGGGCACATTTTTGTGCAGAATGGGTAACAGGCGTTTGTCGGGAAGCCAGCTCCCCGGGTATCTCTGTGACTCCGGACCACAAGCTGACGTTAATCCAGTGGACCTTAGAGTAAGATACGTTCTCATGTAAGGTACTTACTTATTTATTGCTTTCTAATGGATGTTTTTCTACAGATCCTAAAAGAGAGGCCGCAGAGCAGACAGACTCCTGTCCTTCATTCTCAACTGCTCTGCCGGCACCATGGGAAGGGACCGGGTTACTCCCCTGGCTGCTCAAAAAGCCACCTACTTCCACACAAACAAGGCCAGTCTGCACGCTGCCAGGCGGCTCCTCATCGAGCCATGCCCGACCCCGCGTTCCCATCGGAGGGGATTCCGGCGGCTCTCCACAAATAAACAGCAAACACTTACAGGGGACAGCTTTGTAGGACTCGTTCCTTAATCAACAGTTAAAAAAGCAAATTGGATTTGCCCTATCACAAAAAAAAAAAAATTAATTCCAGATTGTCGTTTTTGTCTTAAGTACAAGAAGGTTTGTCTTATAGGCTTGGCTGGATAATTTCATTTTAAAAGTATCTCTAAAATTTGACATCCCTTGGGACCTGTGGTTTTCTCCATCATTATATAACTGTAAACTTCTGGATGTTAGAGATTGGATAATTTCTTTCAGCTGGACCTGGCCTCCAGCACGCCTGGACGCTAAGGGTGAGCGCCAATGGCTCGCCAGTTAGCAGTCGAGCTTGGGATCAAGAAGAGTCCCCTGCACGCAGATCAAAAGTTTCGGTGTGCGGGAAACTTATTTCCCTTATTTATTTTCCTTAATAGCTCTTCTCTCTCTGCTCTCAGCTAAGAGAACTGTTAGACATTCTTCCGATAGGCCGCGTCTGCGCTCGTGAAAACAGAACAGAAACAGGGTCGCCTTCAAGGCGTCTGGGCTTGGTCTTGTCAAGCAGTTCTTCTGTGCTGAGCTCGCTGGAGCCATGTGTTCACGGAACGTTATGGAAGGAAGCCGGCCGTCGGCACGTGACAGCGGCGGCCAGCAGCCCCAGCCGAGACTGTGACGTGCTCGGTGAGAACGGGCAGCATGCAAGGCACAGCACGTGCGTCCACAGGGCGACGTGTGCCCCCTCCCCCGCTCGGCACAGGAATGAGTCGACTCACGTTTCTCCTCCCGGGTCACATTATTATAGCCTTTATGTTTTAATCCATTTTTTTTTTACACCACGCGAAAAGAAAAATATCACTCTTCTAGTAATCAAGTTATTCCTTTAAAATTCTAAATAAAATGAGGGTTTTATTAAAGATATTTATCTCATTCAACAAGAATAAAATCAATTTGCACTGCCGGTCCAGCACCCATGTTACGATAACATTAAAACATATTGTTTATTTGCGGGGCGGCGGGGGGCGGGGGCACTTCTCTTGGCAGACGGGCCAAGGAGCAGAACGCCCAGTGCACTTCCTGCAGGACGCTGGCCTGGCGGCTGGACACGGAGGAGAGCATTTTTATTGTTAATCAATGCCAATCAATTCCGAGCCTTGATGTTAAATAGGGATCAATACCACCGGGCTGCGGATGAGATCTGATTTCAATTGGTGAGCAAACCTGCAGAAGTTTTTAATCATAAGGTAAATCAAGCCCGGGAACATAAGTCAGATGAATTAACACAGGTCCGCGCAGGGCCTCTCCCGCCGCAGAGCCAGCACAAGGAAATCTCTGTCATATTTCATTATCGCGCTCGGGCCAAGCCGAAGGCAGCGTTTGGGGAGCGTCTCCTCGGTGGAAGCTGGCGCCCCTCACACCGCACGCGAGTCCCCCGCAACTGCAGGCGGCTGGTCCGCCGAGTATAGTTATACGTATGCCCCATGAATCTCATTTTATGCGATTAAGATCCATAAAAATTCAATAGCTTTTCTTCTGCAATTCACATTTTACCTGGTGAAATATCATAAGAATTTCATTATCTTTGCAGCTGTTGCCTAGGATCAAGCAAAGGTTATTATCCTCTTCGAAAACACTATAGAATATGTACGAAAATGTCAGGAGAACTGGGCATTTAAAGCTTGATTTTTTAAAAGAAAAACACTGTCTGAAGTTTAGAATAAACTGTACTTGACATTTATGTACCATGATGCATTTCTTGGTAAACTGATTTTGCAAGGAAATTCTTTGAATTCGACTCTGCGACTGGATTGTAAAAGGGAAATGGGGGGGC
>NW_006436291.1:1566858-1571858 GCF_000325575.1 Pteropus alecto | reverse complement strand
GGAACAAATGTGTTTGGGGCTGGAATGGGGTTCTGGATGCTGTAATTGCTGGGAATAATTATAATGGGGTCTCAGGAAACATGAGCAGCAGTCACTTGTCATGACAAACACCCTTAGCCCAGCAAATACGCTCCTGACGGCAACACTGTACCAGCCAGATCGCTTTTCCCTTGAAGTTAAAAGGCACTTCCGTGCCTTGCTTTATTCCCGCTCGTGGACGAAAAGGCTTTTTAAAACCATCGTGCGCATCTCCACGTCATACTATTCTGGCCCACGGCAAGTGTGTTTTCATGGCGCAGCTTGTCCTTAGACTCCGTGAGGAGCGATGAGCCCGGCACGTAAGCCCTGGGGGCCAGTGACATGGGAGTGGACCTCTCATCGGTGGGGGCAGCGGCACCCAGCGGGACCCGCGTCTGGGCTGCAGGAGGCGCACCTCTGGGTGCGGGGCCCAGCCGCCTGTTTATTAACTTGCATAACTCATTTATTTGTTCAAAGTAATGATCTCGGGGAAAGGGCCGTTATATTTAGAAGCCGCTTGTCAAATTTAATAAATGATCGTTATTGCCATTTTTCCCCCTGAAAGCACTTTCCCAGATCCTTCCCACCTCTCCCTGGGGCCCCCACTGGCCGAGGACCGATGGGCAGCCGGCCTCTCCGTAACTGATGGCTGCTGCCCGGTGGCCGGCTCGGGCCGCTGACCTCGGAGGGTGGGGATGAGCGTCCCATCCAATCCAACCCCCACTTACTTCCTGACCCAATCTTCCTATGTCAGAGGACGAACCGCTTCATTGAGGAAGTGGAAGTGGCTGGGGACCTCCCTGTGGCAGCCTTCCCCGGAACAGACCATCAGGAAGGGGAGACCCGGCGGGCTGCTGGGGCCACGCCATCCCCGCGCCCTGATCCGGCTTACAAACCTCCCCTAACGCGAAACAAATGCTGTGGGTGTGAACTCGTACGTAACCATAAACCCTGCATTACTCTGTCTCGTATTAAATACCACATATAACTCTCGGCAGGTTTTATGTTGTGTTTTACTGTCCGCGATGGCTAAAGCTGGCCTAACATTTTGTTTGGCAATTAGGAAAATTTGTAGTTTAATTTATTAAACCAAAAAAAAAAAAAGCCGACTACACTGAATGCTGAATTCATTCCATTTTTATGCCACAGTGCTGCATATCTGCCTCCCCAATGATCTACTCATTCTCCTTGTATGGCCTATACTATTGAAATATTCTTACAAACTATTTAGGAAAATACTCTGACAATAAGCAAAAACTGAGTCGTACCACTTCAATAAATTCTTGGTAAATAGTTTAAATGTTTTCATTTCTTTGCAAAGAAGCTAATTGCTTTAAGGAAGAAAAAAAAAAGAGGTGGGACAAGTAAACTGCCAAAAAGCCACGAGAATCCCACAGACGACAACCAAGTATCACAACACTGTGCCACGATACGCTCAGAAGTAAAGATTACAAAACGCCAAGACAGTAAACGAAAGGAAAATATTTCTCAGAAACCTTTAAGAAAAAAGAAATGAAATCCAGAAAGTATTATCAGTGGCTACGAAGCCACAAAAACACATGCAAGAACCTTAAATGTATATTTCTAAGTGAAATGTATATTTCTAAGTGAAAGAATCCAGCCTAAAAAGGCTACACACTATATGATTTCTACTGTATGACATTCTGGAAAAAACAAAACTGTGGACACAGTAATAAGATCAGGGGTTGCCAGGGGTGTGGGGGAGAGGGTTTAAGTAAGGGGGGGCTACAGAGGATGTTTAGAGCAGCAAAACTACTGTGATATTAAATGGGGGATACTTGTCATCACGCATTTGTCAAAACTCATCGTATGTACAACAGCCAGAGTGAGCTCTAATGTAAACTATGGCCTTTAGTTAATCACAACATGTCACCAGTGGCTCCCTGACTGCAACAACGTATCTCACTAACGCAAGTCGTTACGGAAAGGAGGTGGGGGGGTGGCATGAGGCCTCTACTTTCTGCTCATGTTTCTGAAAACCTAAAACTACTCTAAACAATAAAGTCCATTAATTTTTCTAAAAAGCATGATCAGGATATCTTGGGATGTACATCAAACGTAGAGGGACAAAATGCCAAGTCGGGGTGGTGTGTCGTGGATCCGGGCGCGACTCCGTGTCCCTGCTCTGTGGCCACCAGCTCCCATTTCTGTCTCACAGTCTGTCCTGCCGGCCGCGGGGCGCCATTCCAGGGAGCTGGACGCGAGGTTCCGGGCCATGAAAACTGGGGAAGGCCATCTGCAGGACCTTCGTCAGAACCACGTTTAGAGGGATGCCCGCTGACCACACTGCTTGACGCTGGAGGAACCCCTCCTGCACAGAACTGGAGAGCAGCACCCCGACCCCTCCCCGATGCCAAGTCAGCTCTGTTGGGCGTCACCTAAAATCTAAGGGGACCTGCCCTCATCGGGCCTTCCGCGCAGGCCCCGTCCCCCGCCGAGACGGCGTGACCCAGCCGCCCTGCGCCCACATGCGTTTTTTGGGCCGCCCCCCGCGCCCATAATCGAATCCCACGCTCATGCTGCACACGTGTCACCCTCAGATGGCCCCAGACCAGGCATGGACTCCAGACCTGTTTTTCAGTGACTCCAGACCATCCAGAATGGCCATTTCAATGAAAATTTGCAGCGGGGGGAGGCGGGAGGGGGGGGCGGGTTGTATGAGGCCATTGTTGAAGCCCGAACTCCGGTGGCAGGCCTCAAGGGTCAAGGTTGGTCTCCCCGCCTTTGGAAATTCGTCATCACAAGGGCAAATGTTTGTAGGGCCTTAACACTGCCAAGTTCTGTCTTGTTGTTCTAACATGGCACCCTGCCCCCAACTGCTTTCCGCCGGGAGAGGGAGAGGGAGCGCGATGGGCCTGGGGGGAGGGGGCAGGGGCGGAGGCAGGGGCGCGGCGGGGCGGCCGTCAGGGCTCTGGGCGAGGGCGGCCTCCTCCCCAGATGTGCTCGCCGCACACCCAGCAGAGACACGCTGGAGCCGACTCCTTCCGCCGGCGCGGCCCGGGCTCCGCGTCCCAGCGCGGCACACACCGGGGCCTGCCTTTCCCACATGCTAAACTCATTTCCTCGTGAGTTATTGGGGAGGCCCGGCGCGGGCCCCTCCGCTGTGTGCAGACCGTGCGGCCGCCACCCCGGCCACATGCGCGCGCCGTGCTCTCTGGCCGGCGACTTCTGGGAAGGAGTTACGTTCGGAGGGACATTTTTCATTTGTTTTGTTTGTGACCGGAAGGGGAAACGGGCGATTCGAAAACAACCAGAACGAGAGTTTCCCTATTACCCCCCCACAGAGCTCGTCATCTAATTGTTGGCCAATTTACAGCATTTATGATGTTGACAGATATGCCTGACTGTTTTCCGAGTAAAGGGTTTTGAAAACAGTTTTCTCAAGCCTCTGCGATTTAATGAACCCTCGTTCCCCCAAAGTCTAAGCAGCTTATAAAATACCACCGAAAACCCCTCGCCACATAAAATTCCTCCACTTATGTTTCTAAATTATAGCCATATTTCTATTTTAAAGCATTCATAATGCCAGCATAATGTCTCATTATATAGAGTTTTGACCACAAACATTTTTGGGAGATTTGCTACGAAGATAAACAAACAAGACGAGCTTGTGTTCTGGCGAGCCGACGGGAGTGAATGGTTTTCATTTTCTCGGAGTGCAAGCTCTAGAAGCCTTGCCAAGTACAGGTTAAGCTCCGCGAGTTTTCACTTCCTGTACCCCTACTTGTCAATCACTTCCTGTCTGCAGCGAACGACAATCTCCATCATTAGCACTTGGAATTTTTATCTCCTCCAACGTGCCCTCCCGTTGCCGCTGTTAGTTTGAATTCTGATAAATTATTCACCATCTTTGAAAAGTAACCGAAAATTACAGCATCCCCGTGAGCCACCTACGTGCAGCGAGGATCACCATGCCCCTGGCTCGCCTCCTAAACGCTCTGACAGGGCCAGCGTCTCCAGCTTCTTCGGCGGCACGAGAAGGCCTCTGGCCAGCCCCAATTATCTTCTGGTGCACAGAGTAATTATTTGCTTCCTGTAAGCATGCGTAACAGAACCCCGAGTTTGGACGGCCTTCCATAAGGTAATCCAATTCATCCCAGCCATCCTAACACAATTACGGGCACTGGCAATATCTTTGCTTTTCACCTGATAAGGCCGCCGCAGAGGCGCGGCATGGCTTGCGTCAACATACCTCCCGGACTATAGCTTCTGACAGCCCTGCCTCCGGCCCCCAGCACTGCCATGCGCTGCAGAGCGCCGCCCGGGCCCGGCGCTCGGCAGCTCTGAGGCTTCTCTCCCTTGCACGAGCGGACGGGCATCAGAGTGTTTGAGAGCGCTGCGGAAGTCATTAGGGGTGTGTGGCTCGTTTTAAAACCCAGCCCTGCGCTGGCCTGGCCCTGGAGTCCTCCCCCAAGCCAGGCGGCCATAAATCTCTGCAGGCCTCCCTCCTCGGCCTAGACCAGAGGTGCGGGCTCTGGGCCTGGTGGCAGCCTTGTCGACTACCCTCCCCCCCGGCCATGACCGCACTCACCGTTGGCACACGGTGGCGGTCAGCACGCAGACTTAGCACGTGCGATGTCGACTCCAATCCCGGGGCTGCCAGGAGGAGGGACATACAAAGTGGGAACCGTTCCTGGTGTCCCCCTAGCTGAATGGAAGCCTGTCACTGTGACTCCGTAATGCGACTCTTCCTCTTCTGTTTATTTTCAGAAGTTTGTGGGAAAAAATTATTAGAGGATGAACGAGCGTGGTGAACTCTCTGCCTGTCCCCACTGGCGTGCCAGGGAATAAAACAGCCCTTCGCACCTGAGCGCGGCGAAGCCAGCGGGGCTGGTGCCAGGCAGAGTCAGATCCTTTGCAGCCACGTCCGTTCATCCAAAGCGTGTGCTCGTTTTCACGTCGCCAAATTTCTAGGCGGTATTTCCCCTTCGCTGAAGTCCCAGTGCATTAAAACAGCCCCT
>NW_006436291.1:1559893-1566847 GCF_000325575.1 Pteropus alecto | reverse complement strand
CACAGCCAACACCACGAGGCCGGCTCGGGGAGGCCGAGGCCTGCTCGCTGACAATTACATTCACAGCTTTAAGGAAACCGAGAAGGAAAAATTAACACCAAACTATACTGTTTTCATTGCGCTGTGCAGATGAAATGACAAGCTGTCGTTTAAGAAGTTAATAAACAGTCTCCGATTTGCAGGTTATCCAAATGCTGCTGAATAGCAAACCTTGGATCACTAAATGGTGTGTAATTAAAATTATTTTTAAAATCCTCCTTGACAGGCCGGGGCTTAGCCAAAATGTAAATGACATTAAAGAAGACAATGAATTTAATTTTATTTAATGTCCCTTTTTGCAGATCCTCATTTACATAGCATTTTTAACAAAAGCGTTGACCTTATAAACGCTGGCATTTGTACAGCTCCCTCGGAGTTGGATTTAATCACGGCCGTGCAAAGCCATGAGGGAGGAAGCTTTAAGTTCTGTGCCTGGAGATGGAGCAGGAATAAAAACATTGGGACTGGTCAAATGTTTATCCTCCCCGCTTCGGAAAACAACCTGACAAGAAGATGTAGGGGCTGGGGAATAAGCCGGTGCTGTTTGTAAGGCTGGGTAATAATCATACATAATCGTTTGGAAATATAGCTAATAAAAAATATAATGAGTGTTCAGCAAAATCGGCATTAGGCCCAAATTACACGATATTAATACTTGAACAGGTGCAGAAAGGCGCTTTAAATGAGGTAAATGAATAAAATGTCCCAGAGCACAACTGTGTGTGCTGACAAAAAGTCAATGCCATGAATAATTCAGCGAGGAGGACTGCCAGCAAAGGTCGGCTCTCTTTGACCTTTGTGACAGGAAGTGAAAGGAAACACTGTTGACTGAAAGAAAGAAAGAAAGAAAGAAAGAAAGAAAGAAAGAAAGAAAGAAAGAAAGAAAGAAAGAAAGGGAGAGAGAGAATCTCCGATTGGTCTCCAGCTACTGCTACCATTCTGCAGTTACTTTAAAGGTGTAAACTTAAAACTCACAAATGAATCAGAGTGAGGCTTTGGGGGGGCAGGGGGGACAGAGTTAAAACGGTTGGTAGTGAGGGCATCCGACTAAAGACGATGTGGGATCGCAGACAATGAAAGGTTAAGTAAATAATATTTTTCTACAACCCAATGTCAATTATGTATAAAAATCTGAGGTCAGCTGAAAAGTATTTTCGGAGCCCACAGGGTTGAAATTTTGTAACAGCTGTTAAATATGACAAAACTTTCCTCCCCACTCCCCCCCCAACTAAAGCTATTCCAAACTCTGTATGAAAGAAAATGGAGTAAACAGATGTCTGGCTTGCAGACAGGAAAGTAGGACAGACTTGGAATGATAAGTCTCCCAAACTCCATAGCCCGGTGCCAGGTTTATTGGGGAGGGGGCACTGCCGGCCGCAGAGATGCCAGCGAGGCCGACGCCTGAGACGGTGCCATCTGGAACTGCCCCGCCGAGCACGCTGCCGGCGCTGCACCCAGCACAGTGTGTGACCCGGCCCGTTTGGACGGCCACAGCGCGCGCCGCCCGCCGCCCCCACCGTCGGCCCTCCCAGTTTTGACAACTGGACCCTGAACGTCCGGTCTGCTGAGGCCGAGCGGGGACCCGGGAGGTTAGAGCGGGCGCCCCCGGGCACCTCCACAGAGCCCGAGGCAGCTCTGCGATGGCACGGGAGGAGGACGGTGGCCAAAGTGTGGTTTTGGTTTAGCAGCTACACCGACATCCTGTAATCATTTACAGCCCTTGGAATGTAAGGGTGAAACAGGAGAGATTTATCTGCTCACAGCCGGGATGTGTGGACAATGGGTGTCCCTAACGAAGACCATCTGCTTTTGTGTTTTCCCAGAAAACGATACCCCATCCTTTTCAGCAGTACCGTAAAACCCTGCGCGCGTGTGCGCGCGCACACACGCACACACACATGCGTGGGTCTGCGTGCACGGGTGCACACGCGTGCCCCTTCCCCCCGCAGGTCCCTGCCATCTACCATCCGTGCCTCTCCTGCGGCACCCTCACCCACCGGGCTTTTTACTTTCCAACGTTCTGTTGCTCCTGTACCCCAGAAGTTGTTATGTTATTTTAAATGCACCGTAGTATAATTATATTTGTGGAGCTATAAAAACATGGTTTCTCTGGCGTTGTTTTACGAGGAAGAAAACAGTTAGGGTAAGTGAAACCTTCACAATCAAAGGGTCTCGAAATGCAAAAGACCTTCTTTCCCCACCTTTTTTACTCTGAAGGGTCTTCTATGCTGTTCCTAAGTATTTAATGCTTCTGAAAGATAACTGAACTAAATCGTGTAATTAATTGATTGAAGGCGTCAGAGTCTATAGAATGGGATTCGCCTGCCAGAGCAGGGAGCTGGCTTCTCTGTCCTCAGAGAGGGGAGAGGCAGTCTCGGCTTGCCGGAAGAGCCTCGGAGTGGCTTAGAACAAACGTGGGCCCATTGATCTCAATTCAGGTTGGAATTATTGGTTTATATCCTCAGGACAAATATGCCTTATCTGGTCAGAACCTGCTAAATGTATCCGAAGGCCACAAGGAGCTGGCGAAGCACGTTGTATGTAATTCTTTTTTAAGCCAGCTAACCCAGTGGTGACAGCGCGGATGGGGACCTGTGGGCTGACTCGCCGGCCCGGTGGGGTATGTTACTCTGCGGTACTGGCGAGGAAACACGGGCTAGAAACGCGACATGAGCAACTCATTTTGGGAGGCCACACACGCCCCACAGAAATGACTGTCATTGTGAAACTGAAACGCATCTCGGTTGCAAAAGCCTGCATCGTCCTAAAGACGCCCCCTCCTGCGGGCATTTTTCTTTCCCCGATTAGCACAACTTGCCTGGGTGAGCAGCAAAGTCTTCATTTTCCCCCTGCAAATATGCCTCAAACTGAAGATTGTGCCCGTACTGCAATCATTACACAAGGATTTACATCAAGCAACAAAATGCAAATAGTATTTTGTCATCGTGAGTGACAGCTCTCTTAAGAATGGTAAAAATGTACATTCTATGTGTCATTACATAAAACTAACCTTACCTTAACATCCCTAACATGGAAGGTGATTAAAATTCCCATAAAATTGTCATATCTTTGAATTTAGAAGCAGAGCAGATTTTTCATCAATAATTAAGACCTCCAAAGCATTTATGCCAGGCACAAATGGAGCCGCAATCCCCCTTATTCAAATAAACTTGGTAAACCCATTAACCAAATGTTTTTTACATTTTCCCCTCCTCTCATGCTTCTAGAATACCGAATGATCGCAAACTTCTCTTAGGCTAGAGAGAGATCAGTCACCTTAGCACATATTTCAATTCACCCAATGTAAGAGCGCATCCACTCAGACCAGAGTTAAAGAATACACCCCCGCCTCTCCAGGGGAGGTCCCCCCATCGTGTGACAAACACTGAGGAGTAAGGGTTTGTCAGTATCAACGGTCAATAAATGATTGAATGTTACACAAACCTAAAGTGATTTTGAAGGGAAAACACAGCATCCAAAACGTGAGTGGACCCAACAAGGCTGCTTCGTTATCGTGCCATGCTGAAAACCTCGCGATTTAAAAAGTCACCTTTTCCAAACGTGTACGTATCACAAACTGAAGACAACTCAAAAGATGAAACACTTCACAATCCTGTATGACGAGCAAACACGCACGGCCTTTTCAAGCATCTGACACGAGATTCCCAGAGCTGCCCAAACACTTTTAGCCAATCAGGAAAATAAAACACATTCGGTGACAAGACAACAATCCGAGGCTGGATGATTTCCATAGCCCCGGCGCCAAAGACAAACATAATTATATTGATTTTCGTAGTTCGAGTTCTATAAAGTGTTGAACTAGTTCTCAACGGCCTGAGTGACGGCCACAACTGGTCAACCCTATTTGATTACTAATAAGAGAGCTGTCCTCCTGTCAGATACCGAGCATTCTCCACTAAGCAAACAGCTATTCCGGCTAGTTAAACATCAGCATTGCTCTCCACTGGTGGCGCATATTTCTTACGGCTTAACTCGTAGAGTTTTCCGGGTTTAATTTTTCAGACACTGGACAGCAAAGTTCACGATCAAAAGATAACTTTGTAATGAAAGCTGCTGAAATTCAACCCCTCTTCAAAACAGTCTAAAACCTCTGCTTCACAAAACTGGTGTCATATGAACACGTCTAACATTTATTCGATTTGGGTACCAATTTCGAATCTGCAGTCAATCACGCCCTGGGCCTTTGGCTGTCGTTACCCATTGTTGGGAAGAATGAAACCCTCCCCTCCTCCAGGTCACCAAAACCCAGCGGGTCGGGCGAGTGTCCTGAGAGCGGTGGCTGGTGTTTTCGCTGCTGCAACCAAAGCAATGCCAAGTGCACGGGAACATTATCAGGACTGATGATTAGGAGCTTAAAAGGATGCAGCGTGGCCCAAGGAAAATGACAAACAGCAAGATGAAGAGCAGCAGACGTAAAGAATGCATACGGCTCGTCTGGTTACGGAAATTAATGTTGGAAAATGGAACCAGCATGTGTAATTAGTTTCAATTATAACAACTTTGGTTTGTTAGTTACATATTTGCTACTTGACATAAAACGACAGCCACAATTGGAAAAAAATTAGGAGACATTTTGCAACTAATTTAGGGCAGATTAAATTCATTCTAACTCTGGGCAACAATTACACCAGCAGCACCACCCAAGTCTCAACTTCAGCCATCATCCGAGATAAAAATAATGCAAAAATGAAACACTTGTTAACAAATTAGCAAAAAGCATTTTATGACATATCTCCGGGTTTAAAGCCAGAAGCTCTCTAGGCATAAAGTGCTCCTCACAGTGAGAGCCGTGGCAGATGAAACTGCTTCCCTTGACAACTCGCAAGCAATTACTGAATCCCCACAGAGCGAGCCACCGGGTTCCGAGTCAGCCCACCTGTGCATGATCACACACGCGGACAACAAATGGCACGCACGAGATGAGCTCAGGCCCACACTCAGAACTACGGAGCCCCCGGAAAGCCAGCCAGGCGACGGGTCTGGTGGCTGCTGCGGTCTGGCTTTGCAAAGATAAAGCGGTCACCCTTACCTGTCAATGATCACAGGGTCTGAGGGCGTCTCGTTTCGGTTTCCACAGCTCTTCTTGTCGCAGCACCGGCTGTGGGGTAACCGTAAACAGCGGCTTTAATATGCGTTTCATCCTTTGGTGCCCGACTTGTCATTTTTTTTTTTTTTTTTGGTAAGTCTGACAGTAAAGCGGCTGCAGTCAAGAAAATAAGTCATCCTACCGAGGCGGTCTGGCACACTGAAACGCAGCGAGTTCACGTGCTCCGCGGCTAAACTTACGCTGTAACTTTCTACCGGAAGGAGCGAAGTTGAACAGTATCTGTTCCTGGTGGGAGGGCAACAGAGCTGCCATCTAAATTGTGATGGTAAAATATGGAAAATATGTTGTCGGTGTTTGTCTTTGCAGTGAACTGAGGAGAAGGGGAGGCAGGAGGCTTGGGAATAACTTTTCACAGCTTCAGCTTTTGTTTACCTCTAATTGTCAAGCTGTTATTTCTGGAAAAGATGCAAGATGCCACCTTCAACCAATATTTCTTTTGGGCATTTATTAATTAGAACCACAAAAGCATGCATCCATCTATCAGAAACTTCTATTGTTCCTTCTTTAAGCCTACCTTAACTCCGTTATTGAAACTTTAATTAAAGCAGAAATGAAACAAAAATGTTATGCTTCTTGCATTTTAAAAAAGCATACTTGTATAATGGTTACATGTCTAAATTAGCTAAATTAACACCATATGGTAGGCAAAGTATATAAAGCCTTTTAAAGCTGACAGCTAAAGTGATTAAAGAAAGTCTACAGTCTCCCACTTAGAGCTTAAATCACATCTGTGCGCCTTCTATGTTAATTGCAGTACATGCAGAAGTGGATAATAAAGAAATTCCACTTTATTGGTTGTAATTTATATTTATTACCTGATATGAGAAAAAGTCAGCTTTTGTATATTAGCGCTGTAACAATATGTCTGCTCAGAAATGGCATTTAGGCAACCAGCATCGTAGCCGGGCGGAGTATGCCCCTCAGAGTCGGCGGCCCGCTACTGTAGCCTGCGAGCCTGCAAAGCAGGTCCTTATGATTCCTCCCAACGATATTTCCATGCCGCACATACAAAGTCAATGATGCATTTTTATTTGCCATGTAGGGGTGAAACTCTTGTGGTACTTAGGAAAAAAACAGGTGGGAAATGGCTCTTCTGACGGAGAGCTCCGGGAACACGCACGCTGTCACAGCGACGTGAATGCTGCCTGGCTGCTCTGGGAAGCGGTTAACTGGCAGAATCACAGTCCAGCTCTCGCACCCGGAGCTCTGTAATAGGGACAGTGAGGGTGACTGTCCAGCTCAGGATGCGAGCGCTGGAGAAGGAAGTAGTAAAGTGACTCCGAGTGATCTCTGACTCCTGGGCACCGGGACACCTGCATCGCCCAGGACCCGTTCTCATTTCTGACGACATCTCAGCGACACGGCCAACATATTAATCGGCTCTGCTGAGCAGCCGGTCGCGGTGACCGTCACCACTGGGGGGAAATGAGCCCGGCTCCCGGGCAGCCGGCGTGCGGCCCCACCGATTACATTTCAATCGCTGCCCTTCCCCGAAGCCGGGCGGGGTGGCGGCGCCTGGACGCGGCGTCCTTTGTAGACGCAGCTGGCGCCGAGGCCGCCCGCTCCCGCCGCCCGCCTGCCGCTCACCTGCACATGATCTCGTGGGTCAGCAGCACGCGGCACATCTCCGGGTTCTTGTCCTGGCCCTCGTAGACGATGGCCTGCGCGGGGACAAGCAGAGGCGGGGGTTACCAGGCGCCCTTGGCTTGGGCGCCCGGGCGCTGCGGTCCTCACCGGCGGCAGGTGCGCGGTCCACCCACGCCCCCCCCGCTCCCGGCGGGGTCACC
>NW_006436291.1:1558837-1559039 GCF_000325575.1 Pteropus alecto | reverse complement strand
GTTCCCGGCAGAAAATTCCACGGAAAGGGGAGGGGAGTCCCCGCTCCAGTTCCCGCCCCCCCTCCCAAAATGATCTGGAAACGACTGCCAGCCTCCCCCCCGGCACGACTGACACTTTCCTCCACTTCCAGGCGGACAAAGCCCCTTCCGAGAAAGCGCGGCCACCCTCTGGTGAGAGGGAAGGGTCCCCGCGCCGCACTCC
>NW_006436291.1:1556056-1558756 GCF_000325575.1 Pteropus alecto | reverse complement strand
GCCGGGGGCCGCGGGGCGCGCGGCGCGGGGGCGCCAGCACTTCTGAGGAGGAGCCCCGTATTTATATTTGATTTATTTTTTATTTTGTAGCACAAACAGAAATCCATAAACTGTCGGTTCAGCGCCATTGACTCTTTGATCAGTTACTGGGCTATTTCTTTCCCTTTTTTCCCCCCCAATCCCCGTCAGCGAGAGGAGATTCAATGCCTTTATTTTCAGCCCTGTTTATACCGCAAAAGTCCACGGCTAAATGAACAATAAAAGTGTACTTGAGAGGAACCCTCCTCTATGCAACAACAGGGGACCTTCGCGCTGCCCGCATCGGCCTCTCAGTTAGACTAGTGTTCTCCAGAACGTCAGCCCTTATATACAAAGAAAAGCGCTCTGTCGACGAGCAGCCCG
This sequence comes from Pteropus alecto, assembly GCF_000325575.1. NCBI lineage: Eukaryota > Metazoa > Chordata > Mammalia > Chiroptera > Pteropodidae > Pteropus > Pteropus alecto. Next base: position 1,558,354 of record NW_006436291.1, on the reverse strand, counting down.
GTTTCCAGAGGCTTCTCTGAATCTCGCTGAAATAATTACCGAAGGGCACCCCGCCTGCCTTTGTCAGAAAGAGCAGGGTTTACCTGTCAAATCTGTTTTACTCTGAGAGAAAACCACACTGTTTTACCACTGCAGACATTAAAATCTAACACGCTTGTTGCCTAGGTGAAGACAAACTTTCTAAAGGGAAGCAAACCCCGAAAACGAATCGCCGTGCAGAGTGGGAAGCCGGCGAGCTCGGCTGCAGGAAGCATGGAGCTCTCTCTCCGGCTCCCAGTTCTTAAAGTTAGCCTCAGAAACGAAGACGCCACTTTCATTTCTGAGAGGGAAGCCCAGCTTGAAAGTATATCTTAAATCAATCTGTGCCGAGTGGATTTAATTTACGTATGTATCGGACCTGCCCTTCCCCCATCCCTCTATTTTAAGAAAACAGGGAAAAAAAAATCTTTAAAACAACTCAACGACATACCACCCGGCACAAGCCCAGCCAGGGGACTGCACAATGTCAAAAGGAAGCACCCTCCCGCACTTAATCACATTACTGATAGCCGACAGTTATCATCGGAAAGTTGGCCGAGACAGGTTAAATAATTTCATAAGGAACCGCTTGTAATTATGTTATTTACAAGGTGTGGCAGAGGGCGAGCGAGGGAGCAGGAGCTGCTCCCGGAGCCGTGGCCGGGTCTGGGTGACCCCTGGAGCTCGGAGTTTGAATTATGGAGATGGGGGGCTGAGAGGTGAAGATGGACTAGAGCAGAACAAGGTGACTTTTCACCCCAACACATTTAACTTTTAAATCCAAATAAACGTCTCGTGTTACTAGACCATCACACTGGGAAGGAGAAAAAAAATGAACTAATCAAGTCCCATCCCAGTCAATGGACTTGGGAGAGGAGCGAGCTGCCATTGCTGCAGAGGAAAAACATCAAGGAACTGATTCCAAGGAGGGAGAGAAACGTTGAAAAATATACGGAGAGGGACGTCTTGAAAATTTCCCGTCAAATATTAATTACCGTAATTAATTAAGAGAGAATTTGAATCCAATCACATGCCATTTAATAAAGCATATATGTTCTGTTCTAATGACAACGTAAACTATTTTCCCAATCGGTTCATTTATTCCAATAAATACGGAATTCTCATTAGCACGGCAGGGAAACGAAATGAAAAACAAAAACAGGAGATCCATTTGTCAGTCCTCTAGTCTGAGCCCCAGGCCGACCCCAGCTGAGCCCTGAAAACTACTGCAGACACTAAACTTTCTCACCTGTTTGGTCATTGAATCTATGAGGCGAACATACAGATCCTGCTCCGTTCTGACGCCTGCAAAGAAAAAGAAAAGAAAAAACAGGGACACAGTCTCATCAGGATTTCGGCAAGGGCGCGCGGGCACAGGAAGTCCGGGCTGAGGGACTGCTGCCTCATGATGCGGCGGAACTGAGGCATGCCCTTCGAAAGGCAAGACAGAAAACTCCAGTCGGCTCTGGCTTGCTTTCTTTTTTCCTTTTCTCAATTAAGAACCCTAAGACTCTCAGGGTTTGCTTTGAAAAGTGCGAGAAATGTGCGTGGCTGAGAGCAGGCCTGGTTGCTACAGGCGGGGGGCCCATGTGGTCATTTATTTTTAGAAAACAGAAAGCAAGAAATGCAAACAGTCTGAACTCTTTCTAACGTCTCTCGAGGATTTTTTAAAAACTCATGCCCAGGAAGTAAGTTATGCTCGGTTTACGCAGCTACCCCATCTCAATAATTAACATTAATTTGCAAAATTGAAAAAAGTCACTTAAAAGTGATGTTCAGCTGGAGCACATATCGATCCCCTTTTACTTTCTACTCCAAGCCCCACCGGTTAATCATGTGAAGTGCCATCGACTTATTGATCGTTTATGTTTTGTTTTCTTCTATGCCATGAGAAGATTTTGTGTTTACATCCATGTCATTTTAATCTCAAAATCTTTATGTCCTTTAACCATCTCGGGAAAGGCGAGCCTGCCCGGCAGGGGCAGGAAAGCAGCAGCAGCAGCAGCGACAGCCACTTACCGTTGCTGTACAGCAGCTGGAGTTTATAGTGGATGCCGTTGTTGGTTTTCTCGTTGTTGGGCTCCTGAAAGTAACGATAAATAATTGCGTTTAGTGCGGTCGGTGTCGGACGCGGCCACCGCGCTCGGTCCCCCTCCACGACCGAGGCCCCTGGGCCTCATACAGGGCAGGATTCCTAGCTCGGAGCAGGCGGTGATGTCACTTTTCCTGCTGGAAGCCCAGCGCTCTCCTGGCCCCGCACGAGTCCGGGGGCGCCGAGAA
>NW_006436291.1:1551368-1554802 GCF_000325575.1 Pteropus alecto | reverse complement strand
CCAGCCACGACCGCGGCTCCCCGCGCCCACCCGCAGCCAAAGAAGTTACCACTCGCCCAAATAAACCTTGAAATGAAACAACCCAGTGCACAATTGCAGCCTGGCCCCCTTAATACCTCCTCCCCAAATCAGAAACACGCTCGAAACTCGGTGGAAAGGAGGGGGTACCGTGCCGTGGCGCCCCAAGTTGCCCAAATGCACGCAATAAATGCAAGGGTCCGCTGCCCGCCCCGGGGCGGCCCGAAGGGAAAAGCGGGAAGAGGCAGGCGGGCTGCAGGGAGGGAGCCGGAGGGGCAAGCAACGGACTGGGGTCCAGGGGGGTCCACCTCGCCAAGGCAGGGGGCGCAGCTCAGCCCGGTTTCTAAGCAGACCTAGGGCTACTGGGGGGCCGGTCTATCCGTCTGGGCCTCGCCGGACGCCTGGGTTTTCTGCGCGGGCGGAGGCAACTAAGTGCCGGGCTGGGGACCCACGTCGGAGGCGGGCTCTGCCAGATGCTCTCTCTTTCCCGGTGACCATGGGAAACCCCGTACCCTGGTCTGTCCTTAGGCGAGGCGACTGACAAAGAAGGCTCTGGGCTCTCTGGGCGGACAGGAAGCATGCCCGGCCTCTCCGGCGACCCGGAGCCGGGTGTCCGCCTGCGCGCCTTGCACGGTGCCCAGACCTCCCCGGCGCCAGCCGCTCTCAACCCCGAGCGGACGCCGCGGGCGCCAGGGTCCTGCCCCTGGTGCCGCCGGGCCCGGGTAAGCGCGCGGCGCGCGGCTTCCCGACCTGGTTTCCAGGAATCAGGAGGGCAGCGAGGCGCGGGCAGCGCGTGGGCCCGGCGGCCGGGCTCCTGCGGCAGGGACTCAGCCCAGGCGCACTGCCCGCCCAAAGGACGTCTGCGCGGCATGGGCTGGGGACCCCGGGGACCGCCAGGCGCTGTCCCGGCACTTTCCTGCCGAGAGGAATCAGGCCCTTTTGATTAAAACAAACAAACAAACAAATCCGAAGCAGGTTACTGGGTGCGAGGCTGTCGCAGGGCAACCCAGCCCTGCCGGCTCTGGGTGGCATTCTTTTTTTATGAATTGGCAGCATGTGTACGTTAATATTTTAATTAATCGGGAAACTGGAAGTCCGATTTACATTATCTGGGGACCCCCACGCCTCTTGGAAGGGGTGAGGAAAAAGATGCGTTGGAAAGCAATCTATTTTCCTGGTGTTGGGGGTTAATGACTATTGCCAAAGATAAGTGAATTATCAAAGCTGTTGCGCCGGTCCCATCTCAAAACCCATTCCGTGCCGGCCGTCTAATTAAATACGTAAGTATAATAAAATCATATTTTATGACTATTTGAGGGTAATGAGATTAGTCTTTAGAAACGATCACCACATATTAAAGATGCCACTGTCTATAGAATGTTAATAACCTTAAATCAAAGTGTATGGAAACTATTCACGATCAATTAAAAGAAAATTTCTGTATTCCTAATAAGCCCAGAGCCTTTTTACCCACAGCAGACTGTAGGAGGGAATACTTTCTTCCTGGAAAGACAACGCAAAATAAAGTTGGGCATCGTCGGAGGGCGGGGTTGAGAAGTCGCTTTGTCTCTGCATGTTTAGCTGCTTGGGGGCTCACGCAGGGCCAGCGGCCAGGCGAGCGTTATTGTCAGAATATGCAAAATGCCTTTTCAGGAAAGATGAAGTTGGAAATAGGAAACAATGCTTTCTTTGTAGCATACTTCCTAAAATGCCCAGCCGGAGCTGGAGGTGCCCCCTTCCTTTCGCTAACGAAAGTATCATGCTTAAAATCATTTACAGTATCTTTAATTCAGATTACACGCGCCAAGGCGATTTAAATCTGATTACCAAATTAGAAGGTTTAAAAACAAATCCTTCTAAATCTGATACTGTTGACTAAAGAGGGAAAAAAAAGTTCTATAAGCCCATCACATAAGGTAACGATCCTGCCCCAGAAAGAAAAGGGGTTTTAAACCTTTTTGACAACAAATGCAGCTGCCCCACTATTTTGGACGATATTAAGCGAAAATGAATGCAAATCTGCGTTCAGCAGCCATCTGGCCCGAAACGGGGGAGTCGGCAGCTCTCACAACAGGCTCGGAGGCTGAATCCATTTCAGCTCATTTTCTAGATCATCTGGTCCCGCACCCAAAGCGTGGAAAATACGGTCTTTATCATTCACCAACTTTATCTTTTTTGTCACTCCACTGCTGGCTCCGAGCTGCGGGCACAAGGACTGGCCACCGGCGCAGGGTGTCTGCCCGGGCCTGCTGCGGACGGGCCTGGGAGGGCGGCCTCCTCGGCCCCCACCTCACCCTACCCCAGATTTCCGCTTTGAGGGGGCGGGAGCAGCAGCCGAGAGGAGCGAGGGAGTGGGAGCCCAGGCCGCAGAGGGGGGAGGGGAGGAGGCTGCAGGGCGATTCCTGGATGTCCTGAGAGATGCTGGGAGCCCCCGCCCCTCTCTTTTTCCGAGGAACTAGGGGCGCCCAGCACCCAGGCAGGGAATGCCTAGGGAAGGGCAGGGTGACACTTCGGAAGTTGCGCAGGTCTCTCGGCCCGCGGGTCCGGCCTGCGCACACAGAGGGCTCCCAGGGGCCGGGCCGGGCGGGACCTGACCTTCTCTGGGAACCCCGCCGGCCGCGGCGGCGACGGCTCGGGGCCGGCTCAACGCGATTTGCACGGGTGGCCCTTGCGCCGCCGCCGCCTCCTCCTCGAGGGTGGGAAGTATTCCTTTTGTGCGGATTTACGGGGAGAGGCTTCAATGAGCCCCCTCACATTTGCATTTAAATAGCGGCATCAAGCGCTTCGCGTGCCACACACCAGTGGGCTCCCAGATGTCACGCCGGAGTCAGTCAGATGGCCAGTGCCCAGCTGTCCTCCCCACGTCGTGCCGGAGCAGGCAGTGACCTTAAAGAGACAGAGCCCGCCGCCCCTGGAGCCCTGCTCGGGGAGCGGTGTGCAGGGCGCTGGGCCGCTGCAGCACCCAAAGCCGGCCCGGGCGGTAGAGCCGTGCAGCGCCCGCACCCAAGTCCAGCCCGGCCTCCCTGCCGGCCGCGCGCACCCAGGCCCTCCACGCGCGCCCACTACCCGCCCGCACCTCCCCTCGCACCTCCCCAGTCCGGGCGCTCCACGGCTGCGTGGTGCCTGCCAGGCCTGAGGGCTGGGGCCGAGCTGGTGCAGGCATCCGAGCCAACCAGAAACTTCCGCCAAGTTGGGGGTCCCAGGGCGCGGAGCCGGCTGCAGAGCCGGCGTCGGCCCAGTGTCCAGGGCTCTCCGTGGACGCCCTTTCCTGCTTGCGGCCGAGCCCCAAGAGCCTGCCGACCGCCCTACCCGCCTTCCAAAGAGTAATAAGGTGCATTTCCGGCGTCAAGAAGCCCGGGCCGGGGGTTCCTGGAGGCCGAGCCCCCTGAGGCATTCGGGCCGCGGCGCGCAGCGCC
>NW_006436291.1:1548366-1551317 GCF_000325575.1 Pteropus alecto | reverse complement strand
GCGCCGGGCGGCGGGCGCGGCCCGCCCCCCACGTCCTCCGCGTCCGGGGGTCACGCTCAGACCGCGCGGGCTACCGGCCTTCAGCCCGGCTCCGGCCCGCGGCGGGAGCCCCGCGCCATGCACAGGCAGAGGCCGGGGACCGCCCTAGGGCCTCGGCGGGAGGGAGGCCGCGGCGGGGAGAGCCGGGAACAGGGAAATCCCGGGAGGGCGCACCTAGAACGTGCCGTGAACTGCGAGAGGGGCCGGGACGGCCATGCACTCGCCAACCCCGTCCACCGCGGTCAGTGACAAGGCCGACTGTGCCCCGGCTTCGCCTTGCGCCTCGGGGTCACGCTGCCTGTGGCCGAGGAGGCCGAGCCATCAAGGGCTCTGCGGTCCGGCCACTCCAGCCTGTTAAGTCCCGCACAAAGGGACCTGTTCGGGTGGGTTTTTCAGGCCCAATGAAGGCGCCTTCGCCCTCTCTGCACAGAGAGGGAAGCCACCAGGCCCACGGGAGGCATGTGATGTCTGAACCCAAGCCAGGCAGCGTGTCCCACCTGCCCTGAGCAGCAAGTAACTGGGCGCTTCGCCCCGGCCACACAGGGCCACCAACGGGCTCCTGGCTCCTGCGGTTTCAGGCGGGAGGCCTGGCGGGATTTACAGGTAAAAAGTCAATGCTGCAGGTTCTCGGTCCCTGTTCTCTGCACCGCCTCCGCCTGCCGTCCTTCCGCAAGGCTAAGGCTCCCGAGCCCGACCCCCGAGTACTGAAAAAGGCTCAATCCTCCAAGCCAGAGCACGCAGGCACCTCCTGCCAAGGCGGCGAAGTTTGACAAACAGCGCCTCCTGGGGTGGGGAGAGCAGAGCGCCGCCGCTCCGCCCAGGCTCCCACCTACCCCGGGCGGGTGGCCGCCGCGGCTCCCCGCCCGGCCCCCACAGCTGCGCCGCGGCCCCTGCGCGCCGGGTGCACCGAGGCCTCGCTGACCTCGTGACCCCAGGGGCGCGGAGAACCGTCCACCCGCCGTCAGTGTCTAACTGCTGCCCACGTGTGCAAAACCCAGGCCGCGCCCGGCACCGGGAACAAGACCCCAGCGGGGAGCGCCGCGTCCACGCCCTTGCTGGCAAGAGACGCGCCCTGAAAGTGGCCGGCCCCGCGGGTGACAGCGGACGCGACGCGGAGCTCGCTCAACCCTCTCCCTGGAAAATCCAGGGCGCTCCAAGCGGGCCGAAAACGCCAGGGTGCACCCCGGCTCCTGCAGCGAGCAAAATGAGAAAGGAAACAGTTAATTATTTGTCTCCTCGTTTTAACTTTGCTCCGGCTCCTTCGGTCAGCATGGCCGAGCCCGCCGTCCTGGGTCAGCCCGGGGGCTCCCCAGCCAGAGTGAGAATCCCGAATCAAACACTCGCTTTCTTGGAGCCCGGCTTCTCCCAACGCACCTTGCAACCTTAAAGGTTGCCTCTCCGCAGGAAGCTGGGGACCAGCGCCGGAGCTGGGGAGGACAGCCGGTGCGCGGCGGGGCCCTCGACCCGAAAAGGTGCAGCCCTTGAACAACGAGCCGGGAGCCCGCGCTGCGTTCGGCGGCGGCCCGCGGCAATGCGGAGGACGCGCCAGAGCCGCACGCGGCCGCGGACTGCGCGCCCGCCCGCCCCCGCCCGTTTACAAAGCAAACTTTCCCCAGAGAAGTTTCTGGAGGGAAAGGCGCGCAGAGTGCGCCAATCAACACCTAAACAGACCCAAACTGTAGACACACGGATCGATCAGATAATTTCAGATATTATAATTGGCTTTAATTAAACACACTGCGTTCTAATTAACTCTGAAATTTTAGCATGCTTTGGGACACTGGTGTCTGATTTGATATTGTCAGTCCAGATGTCCTAATAAAATTCAATCCTCCACTCAAGACTTCAATATTCACTAAGAACAAAATGCAAATTAAATGTAAAACCTAAAGTATCACCAAAGGTATAATCAAGAAAGGTGTCTCAAAACTTCTCACTTTTTATTACGCAGTAGTTTAAAAATGCAGATTACATCCTGACAAGACCTCTCCAGCACACTGGAACTCTTAACTCTTTCCTGGGCAGGGATGGCGCGCCCTGTCACTGGCTCCAAGGTAACGGAGGGGGACAGGCAGACGCCTCCACAGAACTGGACGCTCTCATCTGGCCGCTAACGGAGCGCAAAAGTTTGCCGATGAAATTCTGGTTTGAAATACTGGTTCGCTAATAGGGGCAAAGGGGTTGGGGTGATAGAAAGCCAAGGGCTGGGGATGGACAGGAAGGGACTGGATTGACGTCCTCTTCCGCCGCGACCCTCGCCCACTAGTCAGCCGCACCTTAACGGGGTGTACACATCCGTTCCCATGCACAAAAGTGGGGCGGTGGGTGACAGCGGCCCGGCCTGGTCAGTCCAGCCGGTAATTATCTCAGCTTCGGGGACAGGGACGACGGGGCTGGGAGGGAGGCGGGAGCACACTGCCCTTGGACGGAAATGTGTCGAGCTCTCCTCCCCGTCGCCCACGTTCGCGCAACTTCCCACGGATCCGCGCGGGCGCAGCGGGTCCCGCGGCGGGGCGGCCCCTCCCGGACACCGCGCGCAGGCCAGGCGGGCGCTGCGCCTTTGGCGACACATTTGGCCGGGACATGATTCTTTACCAATCCGAAGGGCAGCTGAATTTACAGTCCAGGATGAGTCCCGTTAAAAGGAAGCTGTTCTCACATTAAACATGTGTATGTTTTCCATACTAATGGAGTCACTTAAAGCTGTTGCTAATTTAACTTTTAAAAAAGGCCACACTGTGGAAATTTGCATTTTCTTTAGGATATTGAAATGAAGAGAAAACTGCTGGGCGGCGAGGCTGCCCAGGGCATAGCTAGGGGCCATGCAGAAATAAAAACAGATAAAGAAAAGAAGAAAGAAAGAAACCCGCTTCTCTCCTAGACTATTAATAAGCAATTTGTCCCGCTGAAAT
>NW_006436291.1:1547122-1547816 GCF_000325575.1 Pteropus alecto | reverse complement strand
CCAGAGCCCGCACCTCCGCCCTCCGCCGCCGCCGCCCGCGCGCGCGCCGCGACGCCTGCCACTTGTCACAGTTACCCGACGCTCCCGGTGCCATCTTGCTTATGAAACATTAATTGCTTAGTTATGCGAACTTTTAAGCACTGTATTAAAACTTTCGAAATAAAGGTGCCCTACTGCCTGCGATGTTGAGGCACACGATTAAAAGACGTGAAATATAAAGATAATGCAATTTGATTTGTTAGTCTAACTCTGCGATTTGAGGCTTGATGTCCCCAAAGACCAGGAGAGCTTTTCCCCTTTATTTATTTTTATTAAAACATCAATCTACGCTGGAGCTGGGTGAACTCGGTTTCACCTGGAGAACATAAAATTCTCCATACCAAAGAAATAAGCACCTTTCATAAATCAGCGGTATTCCTGACACATCGATCAATTTTTGGTTGTTAATCCGAAAGGAGGAGTTTTAATTGCTTCCTGCGTTCCTGTCCAGGCACCTCCGCGTTTCGACCTTTCCCTCCCTCCCCCGAAGGTCTCACTTCTGTATCGGGGGAGGGGCGGAGACTGAAAAACCCGGGGTCCTTCAACTCAGTCCCCGCGCCCCCCGATCTCCGGCTGCGCCCGTGCGCGCCTCCCCCGCGCCGAGGGCCCTGGGCACGCGCTCCCCTGCCCGCAGCCCCACCCGGAGCCCCCAGGA
>NW_006436291.1:1536144-1546443 GCF_000325575.1 Pteropus alecto | reverse complement strand
CGCCCCCCCGGGCAGCGCGGGGCCCCTCTGCGTGCAAGCCTTTTGCGGGGACTGAAGCCCCGCTCCTTCCTCGGGGGCCCGGAGGGCATTCGTAACCACCCTCTGCCGAGAGAGCGCACCGGGCCCCAGGAGGGGCGCGGGGCCAAGGGCACCTTCCAGAAGCGGCTCCCAGGGCCAGGGGGGCCTGAAGCCGTTGGTGTAGACACGTGCACTGCCCCAAGCCTGAGGATGGCGCGGGGTCCCCGGGCCCTCTTGGTAATGTCGGGCGAAGGGACAGTTCCCTGGGGTGTGGCTGCCACGAAGAGTCTCTTGGGACGCACTCTTCTGCCCGGGGGAGGGAAGAGATCTCGAGCAAGGGGGAGAGGGGCCAGGATTCTCCTGAAAAAGCTGCCATGAAAGTAGATGCCTTTCTCCTCCAAGCCGGTTCTGTGTCTGCGTCGCGGGCAGTGTCAGCCGAAGTGCCCTCTGCTGCTCTGGGAGAGTGAGGCCAGGCGGCCTTGACCACCCCACTCCCGGCCTTCCGTGTCACCCAGCAAATGACCAGATGTGGGACCTTTGACATAAACGTCTGGAGCTGCTGCTGCCGGCAAGGAAAGGGGTTAGGGAGGAGTCTCGTGCCTGCCCTGCTGTCTGGCCCTGGGTTGGAAGAAGCGGACTTACGACCAAGGCTCCAGGCCCACCCCGTGGCTGCGTTTCTCTCTCTCACGTGCTCCTTTGCCAAGAACCGAGGACTGTCGCCTGCTAATTCTTATCTACCTGCCCCCCCCAAACCCGAGTGGTGTGTGGAATCCTGAATAAATACCACTGTCATACCGCTGAGGTTCGCCTCCAAACACACAGCCCGGGGGGTCCGAGCGTGACCCTCCGCCTCGTCCACTTACTGCTTTTTCTTGCCTGTTTCTTGCTCCTAGATGTGTTTTGTGTTCTTTATGTCAACCTTTTACAGTGAAAGTTGAATGTGCTGAATCATGAAATCTTACTGGAAGGGAAAAGTTATTTTTGGCCATTTATTTAGTAAAAAGCACTCTAGAGAATGCAACCCAGAAATGTACTTTATTATGATAGCTTAATGTAAGAAAAGAACTAAATAACGAATATTTGCCCTTTGTCATCTTCACTTGGGAATCATTTTTAATGTGAGCCAGCATGAAACCATTTAAGCAATATGCAATATTTTAAGATATAAAATTACCCATGTTTTTAATAGCAGCTCACGCGTATTGACTGTTACATGCCAGGCACTGGAGACAGGCACATACGCAGGGACCTTGAAGGGTGTGTCCTGGTCCCGCTGCAGGGAAGCTGGGACTCCATCCCCCGTGTGGGAGGCCGGAGTCCTGGTCATTACATGGCTCAGCCCCAGGTGGCTTCAGAGGCAAAGGGGAGGGGTGTCAGGGTCTCGAAGTCACCTCCCACGCGTGGACCCCTGAAATGGCCTTTGCTCAACCCATTTGGGCCAGGTCAGATCATGGAAGGACAGGGAAGAGGCCACGGTGATGGGTTTGATCCCTTTAATGATAACTCCCCGCCCCTCCTCCTCGGTACTTCGACCCGAGTTCCCACGTCAGCCCCTCTGCAGTCTCGCCTGCCCCCCCCACCCTCCAAAGGCTGTGGTCGCTGGGCCTCTCTCCTCTGCACGGCACCCCCAAACCTCCGCTGCCCCGTGGGGCACCTGCCCGCACCTGCATCCCCGAGCCGCTCCTAGAGCCCAGGCCTTACCCTTGCTGGGCCCTCAAAGAATATTTCCTCTGCAGGAATGAGGAAGGATGGAGCACATCGTGCCACGTGGGTACCGATTCCTGAAGTCGGGGCCTGGGAGGGGAACGGTGGTGAGGCAGGCGCGTGCGGTAAACAGCTGGACCAGATGGAGATGGCCTGAGGAAACCCATCACCTTTACGGGAAAGAAAAACTCAGACTCAGGCCTGGCCGTGGCGGGAGACCCGTGGCCGCACCTTCACGTACCAGCAGCAGCACAGAGGTTCGCGTGATTTAAGTAGAAACACTCCATTCTCTGTGCCTCACTTACTGGACGCAGTGAGGGTCGCTCCTCCTTTCTCCCATGGATCCTCCCTCAGGCTGGGGGGCCATGCACACAGTGGGGGGCCATGCACGCAGTGGGGGGCCGTGCACGCAGTGGGAAGCAGGGCCCTGCTCTGCGGAGCTTGAAGTCGTGCATCGGAACGAGATGTGAGAGCGACAGGAGGCAGCTCCGTGCTGTTGGCCCCGGGAATGGCTTTGAGAGACCTGGCGGGTTAAGCCCCGTTCTCTCAGGCACATGAAAACATGCTCGTCTGTCGTTGTCCACGTGTGTAAGCCTTGTCACTGGCCCCTGCACCTAGAAACGTAAACTCACAAATAGCAATATTCCAATCTGCTCCGATGTGTGCTTTTATGTCTTTACCCATAACGAGCGATGCGCCCGGTGGCTGCGGCTAGCCAGCAACATTTCAAGCGTGAGACAAGGTAGGGATTGAACGGTGCCCAAAGAGCACGTGCCAGTCCAGGGACGGGGGGCGGGAACCTGGCACAGGCGGAATTCAGCCCCCAACCCAGAAGTCAGGACGTCTTCCCGGCCGTTTTCAGGGCACAAACCGTTTGAGTAACTGTTTTGCTCGTCGGCCCCTCGTCCTGGTGCAGAACGTGCCCTCCGTGGCCCCACCTGTCCTCCCCGTCGGGTTCGCAGTTTGTAGCACAGAGCCGGGCACCGCGTGGGGCTCTGCCCACGCTTGTTGACTTAATACAGATATGATTCACTTTTAAAGACTCTTTTATGGAAATTTTCAAACATGCACACGAGCTGACAGAAACGGCCCTTCCACTCAGACCTGGGTCGAGCTTGCCCGTCTCTTCCTGTGCTGCAGGGAAGACAAGTCACAGCTGACCTTGGAACAACCCGGGTCTGCTCGGCGCAGGCCCACTTCTACGTGGATTTCCTTCGCTAAGTGCCTGTACGGTTTTCACTCAGTGATTGGGAGCCTGTGGTAGGGCGGCTGGTGAGGGTGGCCAGAACGTGTGCATCAGCCTGCACCATTCCATACAGGGACTGGGGCGACCGCAGGTGTGGGTATCCGTGGGGTCCCAGAACCAGTCCCCCGTGGGTGGTGAGGGACAGCTAAGCTTTGTGGGAGTCCGAAGCGACACTGGGTTTGTCTTTGTCGTCCAGGCTGAGCCCCGCCCCTCCGGTCGGCAGCGATGGGTTTCAGGCTCTCGGGAGACTCGGTTCCCAGGAGACCAGATTCGAGCCACTGTGAAGACGGTTCTGAGCGAAGGCAGGCGATCGGTCACCCATCCCCACGGCATCTTGCTCCTCCCTGCCCCTCCGCCGCTGGACCTCCAGGGAACACACAGGTGGTTCTGTCTTAGTCATGGGGTGGGGAGCGAATCCCAGGGTTGGCGGCCTTCGCTTGTTCTTGGCCCACAAACCACAAAATCAGTGACAGACAGACAGACAGACTGAGGTGCACGTGCCGAGCGGGAAAAGCCCAGCAGCCCTTCGGTCTCATCCTCCCCTCGACGTGCGGACATCCATCGCCTTGTCTTTTAAGTACAGGCCTCTGCTTTTTATTTCTCAGCTTTCGATTTATGCGACACTTCGCAGGTCAACTCTTAAACCTGTGGCATGTGGGTTACACCTGAACTCGGAGGAAGCACTTTGATATGAGTGCAGCGGTCTGCGCGGTGAGCGGTGGCCGGAACCAGGATCCGAATGCAGGTGGGTGCGGATGAAGGTCCCCCAGGAAGGCCGGGACCTGGGTGGACAGGCGGGCAGCGGGCACGGGGGCTGAGCGAGGGTCCCACAGAGGGTGGCCGGACTCTTCGTGACTTTGCAGACTCCCATCACTAGGTGGAGTCAGCGCCCCCTGCCCTTTGGTTTTGAGTCGGGCCATGTGACTGGCTTTGGCCTCTGGACGTTAGCCGCCGTCTGGGACGTTCCCACTTCTGCTCTGTGCCTCTGCCCTCACCGTGGGAACAGGCCCAGGCCAGCAACCATGTGTGGAATGAACACCTGGGCAGAGCCACGGTGACCAGCCACAGCCTGCTGGCCCACATGGAAAAGAGCCAGCCGAGATCAGCTGAGCCTTCCAGCCACCGCACAGCTGGTGGCAGGTGTGAGTGGGCCCAGCCCGGCCCGCAGTCGCCCCTCTGCTATGGTTTGGGTACTTGGTTATGCAGCCTCCCTGTGGCACGGATAACTGATAAAGCGGGCTTCAGCCTGGTCCCTCTGGGGCCTCGGAGCGTGAGTTGCCCCAGAGGCCACCTGGCCCGCGGTGAGGGGCTGGGCGTTCAGATTCCTGCTTCCGGAGACCTGGCTGGAGTGACGCCGGCGGGGACGCGACGCCCCGCACACCCGGCCCCTGCTGCCCGCGGCAAAGGCTCCTTTGAGCTGTGCCGACGTCGGACTCTGTCCTGCCGCCCACTGGGAGCGAAAGGCTGAAGCCAGGGGACGGCGCCCCAACAAGGGACAGGGGGCGGGGCTTCTGTCCACCAGACACACCAAGCTGAGGCTGCTGTGGAAGGTGCATCGTGAGGCTGCACCGGACAGAAAGCTTCTTAGGAGACGTTGTGTGCAGCTGACGTGTGCCGTTTACAGTGAAAAACCCTCTACGCGCGAGATATCTGACACCTGAAGAAAGCGTCATCTTCTTTGACAATTTGGAATCCACTGCCGAGTCCGCCTGGTGAAGAGCTCAGAGGCCCTGGGAGAGGACCACCCGGCACGGGGCACGGGCCAGAGCAGCGCCGTCAGACAGGGCCGCCCCTCCCCCACGCGCCCTAGGAAAGGGGCAGAAAAGATGTCCCGCCACTGACCGGAAGAAAGCCACGTCAGCTCCTCTGGTGAGGAGGCCGAGTGCACAGTGACAGGTGTAGGGGAGCCGGAGAACTCCCTCGGCACCGCCTCTACTCCCCGCCGGCTCCCGCCACCGGAAATGCGGCTGGCGGGAGAGGCCACACGGCAGGCCGTGGGGAGCTGGAGGAGAATCCGGCAGCCGCTCGCCCAGGGACCGGGCGAGTCCAAACCCAGGGCTGCCTCGCCTGGCAGAACCCGGTCAAGTCCGCGGACGGCGGTGCACGCTGGCTGTGTCTCAAAGGAGCAGCGCAGGAACGTGAGGGGCCTGTGAGCCAGGCTGCGGCCGCCCTCGGTGGTGGGGCAACTGGTATCGGGGAGACCACGAAACAGCCCTCCTCTGAATCACCCCGGTGTCCACTGCACGCTTCCTGGAACAGGGCAGCAGCCGAGGAGCCACGAGGACAGGGAGACCAGGCGTGATCGCAACAGACACAGCTCGGGGCAGGACTATCTCTGGGCATCGATTACACCCGTGTACTGTGGGCCAGCCGTCAGACTCAGTTCGACGAGCACCCACGATCCCCATGGGGCCGCGGCTGGGCCGGCACCTGGACTTAAGCCTTGTGACACCAAGCAGAGAACCCCGTGCGGATGTCTGGCCTGCAGAACTGAGAGAGAACAAAGGGGTGTTGTTTTAAGCCACTAAATTTGTGGCAGTTACTGCGACAATGGGCGAAGAATACACCCACCTTTGAAGACTGGAGAAGGGTGCTCCTCATTTACACCGCGTTATCAGTCAGCTGTTGCCATGGTAATGCTGCTACCTGACCTTCCCCCACTCTGAGGCTTAAACTACAGTCACGCTCCCCACTCACGCCCCTGCGGGTAATCCGAGGCGGCTCTGCTGCGCTCAGCCTGGCTGGGCGGGTCCAGCCGGCTGTGGTTCCACTCAGGTCTGCTCCATACGCCTCTCACCTTCTGGGACCAGTTACCCCAGGTATGTGCTTCTCATGGCAATGGCCAGCACCTCCACGACTGCTGGCAGCCCTGGACCCAAGCGAGCGAGCCCTAAGAAGCCCACGTGGGTCCCCAAGCCCACTGGCACTAGAGCCCTGAGGACTCCCCCTGCCCCCCAGCCCCACCCTTCCAGAGCATGCGAACCCCTCGAAGCATGGTCAGCACCGGCCCTGGCCTTCGGACGGGACGAGCCACAGATGAGTTTGATCTCCAGAGGCGGCCATGGCTCTGTCCTGCCTGGTCACCTACCTCCTCTTGCCACCTCCGGCTTCATCCCTAGACCTTGCTCCTCCACCTTGCCTGAGGGCCACCTCCTGGCTCCAAGCACTCCTCGTGAGAAAGCGAAGGGCTGGTGAGTGGGCTCGGGGCCGAGGCAGGGTGCTCTGCAAGGACAGCCACCACGGGAAGCTTGGGGAGCATGAAACCGGCCTCTGGAGAGAGGTCTGACCTTTGTCCTCGTGCTGGCACAAGGTGAAAGGCGTGCGGGGTTACTCCTGAGCCCCTGGGACCTCATCTGACAGTTTGTGCTAATGAGATGACTCGGGGTGGGTGCCAGCCATGCCAGAACGAGCAGTCATGTGATCAGAGGCTTGGTACTCCACATCATGTGACGTCGGCCACCCTCTGGGAGCACAGGGGCTGCAGATTTATTTCATCCACGTGGGCAGATCAGTCAAGCATTCATGCCTAAGCAATGAAGCCTCGACAGCAACTGATTCTGAAGCTCTAGTGGGCTTGCTGGTTGGTAACACTCAGTGCGCGTTGTCACATGTGCGACCAGGAGGGGTGATGCCATCCACACTGCTCGGGGAGAGGACAGCCAGAGCTCCGTGTTTGCTCACCCCCACCCCAATTCCGCCATATGTGTCTCCCCCTTGGGCTGGTTCTCACGATGCTCTGCCTGAAGTATCTGTGGGTGCGGGGTAACATCCTTCCCGAGTCCTGTGACTTGTCCTAGCAGATCAGACCTGAATGTGGTTTGGGGAAGAGGCACCCCTGGATGTGCAGTTGGTCAGGAGTCTTGGCAAGAGTGGGCAGTCTGGAGGGCCATACCCTTCCTTAACCTTGAGCTGGACTAACCGTGTAAAGCCCCACCCCCTTGCCCACTGAAGAGCAGCCCAATGCCTGTGCAGCGGCTGAGAACCAGCCTCTCTTCCTGAAGCCAGTCCCAGAAGGAGAGTTTGCTGAGGTTTGTGCAGAGACGGCCCTGGTGGCGAGCGTCAGGTGGAAGGGCTCGGGCTCCTGGATGAACCAGCCTCTGCCCTGCCCACACCCCCGAGGGAGCAGGCCCTCACTTGGGGCAGCCCAGACCTCAGACCAGAGTTTCCTTTAGCGGCCGTTGACCTTTGGCAACTTACATACCCTCTCTAGGACCTACTGGCCTGTATACCTGGCCAAAAAGAATGGCTAAAGGAAGTTCTCTAAACAATAAAGAAACAATAAAGTTCTCTAAACAATAAATGTTCTAGGCTTCCTTCCAATAAGAGAAGAAACGCTGGAACATACAAAGAGGTAAGCATAAAAACATAATAGTTAACTGAAAATGGGATCCTAAAACATGTTAAGCAACCCACAGAAAGAAGAGAAAGAAGTCAAAAGCAAAGGAAATAAACCAAAAACAAAAAAATATAACGGTAGACGCACGTCCTCACCTATTAAAAACTACACTAAATGTAAATGGTCTAAATACACCAATAAAAAGACAAGGATAGGCAGAACGAACTAAGAAACATGACTCAACAACATGCCGTCTACGAGAAACTCACTTCGAATATGACATAGGCAGGCTGAAAGTTAAAACATGGAAAAAAGATAAAGCATGTAAACATTAACCAAAAGAAGAAAACAAACTTGATTACATTAATATCAGATGAAGCAGGCTTCGGAGCCAGCACCAGAGAGAGGCGTCACATAATGATGAGAGACGGTGATGCTAGATGCGTTTGCACCAAACGCAGCGGCGAAAGCTGTGCCGCAGAGGCCCACGGAGCTGAAAGGAGAAACAGACAAATCCGCCGTGACGGTTTCTCACGACTGACGGAGCAATGAGACGGGAAACAGCACGGGAGAACGAAGCGGCCTCCGCCAACGCTTCGCTCCACTCGGGATCCGACAGGTACAGCACACTCCACACAGCCACGGCACGGGACCCGTTCTTTCTAATTATCCGTGAAACACGGACCGATACAGACCCCGAAGCACATACCAGTATAATCTAGACCGTGACACGGATTTCAACGAACTTAAATGAATCGCAATCATAGACTTGGCTGTCTGACCACAATGGAATCCAACCAGTATTCGATAACAGAAAAATCGTCAAACGCGTGAAAACTAAACAAGGCGCTTCTAAATAACCCGTGAGTTAACGAAGTCTCGAGCGACGAGGAGAAAGAAGTGCATTGGGCCGGAGGAAGATGAAAAGACACTTTGGCATCTGCGGGACGCAGCTCGAGCAGCGCTGAGGGAAACACAGCGCTGAACACACATCAGACGACACGCTGGCCCAAGCGGCACTCACGGGCACGAGACGTGAGCCTCGGTGAAGCCTCGCCCCTCGTACGAAAAGGAACCGCAAACGAACCACGGACCTGACGTCAAAGTACAAAACCGTTAGGGAAAAACGCGTGGGAGGAAGTCTTGGGTGACCAGGGGGAGCTGAAGAGTTCTTAGACTTGACATGAAAGCACAGTCCATACCAGGAAAAATGGGTGGGTTGGGCTTACTCAAAATACGGTGGGAAAGGCGGTCTCCTGCATGTAGTCTGGAGACCCCCACCTCGGCCGCTTCACCACGCGATAAGGACCCCCGCAGCCCGGGCTGCACTTAGCAGGGCCTCGAGTGGGCCGTCCTCTGTTTCAGACTCAAGGTGTGCTCAGGGTGTGTGTCACACGGCGCCTGGCCAACCCCATCACCGCATCTATCCCCTGTGAGGAGGAGACTGCGTCCTTCTGATGCAGCACGTGGTCAGTGACCCTGAGCTGGCTGCCGGGAGGGACCTGCTGGCCACCGCTGAGGCCGATTTCGTGCTGTCTCTTCTCCACGTGAGGAAGTATGGTTCCTTTCAGTGCTGGGCTGTGTTGTTTCCCTGGGCGACTCTGAGACCCGGTGCAGTGGGTGGACACGCTCAGACTTCTACTCCTGCTGGCAGGCAACAGATGCCACTTGCTGACCAAAATTTTTAAAAGGTGGCTCTGCAAAAGACCTTGCTAAAAAGATGAAAAGATAAGCCACAGACTAGAAAATATTTGAAATCAAATATCTGACAAAGGACCAGTATCTAGATTATATGAGGGACTCTCAAAACTCAACAGTAAAAACAACCAAATGACCTAATTAGAAGATTGGCTAAGGACATGAAGAAACACTTCACCAAAGAGAGTATACGAATGGTAATCAATCCATGAACAGACGTAAAACATCATTAGTCATTGGGGAAATGCGAATTAAAATCACAGCGAGACACCATCACACGCCTAGCGAAACGGCTAAAACGAAAAATAGCGACACCACCAAATGCCGGTGCGGATGTGGAGAAAGTGGATCCCTGGCACATTGCCGTGGGCGTGGAAACGGTGCGGCCTCTTCAAAGACCGAACATGCGACCACTGTACAACCTGGCAGCTGCGCCCGGGCATCGGCCCAGAGAAACGGACACTCACGTTCACACGAAAATCTGTACGTGTCCGTGAAGCTTTATTCCTAACAGCCAAATGAGGCTTTCTCAAACAAGGCAGCTCTTTAAACTGCGGCCAAGCAAATACGACGCTTGCCTTGCTTCCATGTCTTCTCGATAAAACGTCTCCCCCGCTCCCGGTGGGAGACTGCTCCTAGCCATCTTTGTGGCCTCGCGCTGTCACATCTGAATAGACATGCGCTCAGATGAATTCTTGAAAAGTATGTGCCTCGGCTTACCTTGTATCACCCCTCCTACCATCTGGTCATCGGCAACTGGCTCCCGCCCTGCGGATTTGCTGCCCTGGACATTTCAGATAAATGAGACTGGAAATGCAGCCGCCTGTGCCTGGCTTCTTCGCCCTGCATGGTGTTTTCAAGGCTGGTCCCCAATGCAGCGCAGATGGCGCTTCGTCCCTTTGGTGGCTGAGTGTGGGCCGTGCGGGACGTGTGGGGGCTGAGCCCGCTCCCCTCCTCTCTCCTCCCGCCCCTGCATCTCGGGAGCCTCAGCTCAGGCCCAGAGGCCTCGTGGTTCTGCGCTCACAGGGCCTTTGCCCTTGGGAAGATAGTTCTTCTCACTCAGAGCAGACAGGCGTGGATGCCCCGTGGACACACGCCCAACAGGACACTGCCCGGCCTGTGGAAGGGCCAAGGACAGGGCTGTTGTTCCAGCAACTGGAAGTGTGGCTTTCTCCTGGCTTGGGCTGCCCCTCCTTCCCCCTCGCAGCCCCTCCCTGGGCTCCGAGCCAAGACACCGCCTGCACCTGGGTGCAGGTCTGGCCCCCCAGGACGCCCTGCTGCGGGGAGGGCACTCCCG
>NW_006436291.1:1535849-1536133 GCF_000325575.1 Pteropus alecto | reverse complement strand
GCCAGGCCTGCAGGCGCTGCCAGCACCCGGCCCTGGCTCCATGGCCCAGCCTGGACTCCAAGGCCGGGCTGGCCGCCAGACCCCTGCGGCCAGGGCCTGAGCCAGTCGGCCCCGCCGCCTCGAAGCAGGTCCGGGCTCGGCCCGCGCTGAGGTGCGCCGGAACGTCCTGCGTCTGCGCCCCGCCAGGCTGGGCCGCGCCTCCAAGGGAGGGCAGGGTGTCCACGGGCAGCCTGGTCCTAGAAACAAGCCGGCCGGCGCTGCCCTGCCCCGCAGGGAGGGGGGTG
>NW_006436291.1:1529201-1535763 GCF_000325575.1 Pteropus alecto | reverse complement strand
CTGGGCAGTGGGGCCCGGGCCGGCTGCCGGGGGCCAGGCACGGGGACAGATAACGAGGGCGGGGACAGTAAGGACAGGGGCTTGGACCAGCTCCGGGGCAGGCCTATGAACTATGAACTAGGACCTATGAACTCACCTGTCTGAACGACCCGGGGCTGGGGGCTCGCCCGAAGTGCGGCTCCCTGCATGCTGAACCCCACCCCCCACCCCGCCCCAGGACGTCGAGATCCCTTCGCCCACACCTGCGTGAGCCGTAGAAGCCGGCGTGTCCGAGTGGGGATCCCCACAGACCCCCCGCCCCCGCCGGCTCCCACGCTGCAGCCCGGCCACCGCCCTGCAGAGCCCGCCGGCCTCCTGTCCACGCTCCGAGCGCCCCGCGCCCCAGGTGCCGGCCGTTAGTGCAGCTGGCCGCCCGTGAGCCTTCGAGACCAGGGAGCCAGCTGCTGGAGCCCTCATGCTGTGGGGGGCGGTGCCAGCGTGCGGGGGCGCAGGGGGGCTGCCTGGGCCAGCACCATGGCGGAAGGAGGGCCCTCTGCCACAGGAGGCCACGCGAAGTGTCCTCGAACCTGACACCTCTCCCTGACTAGGGACAGCACCACCTCCTCATCCCTCCTGTCAGCCACTCAGACTTTAGTGTGAATCCGTACGCCCTGCGCGACCCCACAGCCTGCTGTGTCAGGCCCACCCGACACTCTTGGTGACAGCCCTGTGGGTTCCAGAACAGCAAGGATCAAGGAAAGCTCTGTGGAGCAGTTGGAGAGGGAAAAGACAGGCTAACTCCCGAGGAACGAGGACCCAGCTGGCAACGGGCTTCTCATCGGCCACAGTGGGCGCAGAAGACCGTGGCGCCGGCCTTCGGGGTCGCGGGGAGTGTTCTGAGCTCAGCGTCTACCACAGCCGAGCCGGCAGGCGAGCGTCCCGACGCGCAGGCTCGGGGCCGTTGGCCCGTGGACGCCCCTCGCGCGCTTTCTGAGAAACTTGCCTGAAGACGCACTGCGGTGAAGCCAGCAAAAGGGATTCGAGAGAAGAAGGAAATGGGGTCCAGGCCACAGTCGCGTTCACCGAGGGTGGCTGTGAGGACGTCTGACCGAGAGTCGAGAGAGGAACCGGCTGCCACAGACCGCGTAGCGGAGACGCCGGGCGGTCCCCGGGGCCAGGCGCCGTGCTCATCCCGGCCAGACGGGGAAGCGGAGGCGGGAGGCGGTTAAGCATCCCAGGGGAGAGGCAGAGCGTCGCGGGCCCGATGACACGCCGTGGCTCGGTTCTGAGGGACGGAGTGTAAGAACACATCCATGTGTCCATCTTAACACTGGCTCCCGCCTCGTCCCCGCCAGCAGCCATGCTCAGTGGTATGATTTCATTTCCTTCCTAGGATAACATTTATAAAATCACACCATGTGTTTGCTAACTTGGGAATTACAGATTCAACATACTGCCATTTTAAGGGAGACAGATTCAAAACAGAATAAAGGGCACGAATTCTTCGCTGGCCGTTGAGACGCAGGCCCCGGCCGCCCCTCGCTTTCCCGCTTCCAAGTTCGGCATAGTCTATCACCAGCTAATGCTTCATAGATTTTATTTGTTGATTCTGTTGACTGTCTGTCTCCCCCAAACTAGGCAGTGAGCGCTGTAAGGCTGGGGGCTTTGGTCCGTGTTGTTCGCTGCCCACGATAGCCTCGACACTTAGCGGGTGCTCACTGCTCTGGGGAAGGGACAGCCGAATGTAGGGGTGTCGTTGCCACAGGCTGGCGTGGAGGGGACGACGCAGGGCAGTGGGGCCCTCACGGTCTCACCTGACAAAAGGGAGACGTGAGATGGTGTCCAAGGCTGATGACAAAAATGGAGACCTGTGCGCGTGGCTCCATGCTATTCGTGGAAAAATGGTCGCGCTAAAAATAATAAATCAAGGGTAGGATGAAGTGGAAACGACTCAGACTTCTCTTCCAGACTGAGAAGTCAAACAGGAATTGCTGAAAAGTGACAAGTGCACAAACAGGAGTGGGAGCATTTGACTCAGAATTACGGGGTAACGAGATCCGACACCGTACACCGTTAAAATGCTTCTCTCCTGGGAGTCGCATGGGGGGAACTTCCTCTTTTCACTTAATATCAGTCTACCTTGCTTTAATATTTTCACTTTGTGTGTATTACTTTTATAATTTTTCAAATGTGGAGAAAAAGCCATGCACACGGATTTCAATGTCCTCGTTGCCTGTAAAAATGTCTTCACTTATTTATGATTTAGCCTGACGCCGCTGGACTCTATAGAGGGCGAGCATCCGAAGAACGGATCTATATGGTCTGAAAGCTGCAATAAGAGACATTCGTGTTCGTGATGCCACCGGATGTGCCTTATACGAGGATTCACACCAACTACTTCTAGAATTTCTCATCCGAAAAAAGAAAGTTTGTCTCAACTAGGGAAAAATATATCTACAACAGATATGAAGGATAAGAGTTGACATTCTTAAATAGAGAAACTTTCTCAAATCAATAAGAAAAAGTCCTAAATATTTCAATAGAAAAAAAGGGTAAAAGATGCAAAGTATCTCGGCAAAGAAGAAATAAAAATAGTCAAATAAAACAGCAAATTAACATTTTTACCTCTCAGCCTGGCAAAACTGATGGGGGGAGGGGGACGAGGAGGGACAAGAACAGCCAATGATGGCAGCAGCGGGGGCGGGGGGGCCTGGCGCCCTGAGCTCTGCCGCAGGAGGCGCCGCCCTGCGTGGCCCAACCGGATCACACGATCGAAAGTCCACCAGTTTCTCTTCTAGAAATTTAGGCTAAGGAAATAATAGGTTAAGTGTGCAAAGATGTATTTCAATCTCATGACCTTATAAAGAGAAAACAAGGAGAGAGAGAAGGCCGTGTGACGACAGGCCGCCCCTGGAGCGATGCGGCCGTCAGCCGAGGCACAGCGGGGAGCACCCAGGACCACCAGAGCTGGGAAGGGGACAGGAAGGACCCCCGCCTGGCCTGCAGCGGGAGCATGGCCCTGCCTGCACCTGGATTTCGGACTTCTGGCCTCCAGGACTGAGAGGCTACATCTCTATTGTCATAAGCCACCAGTTTGTGGTGCCTGGTCACCCATCCTGGGAAACCAATGCGCACGCCCAGCAGCCCTGGGGTGGACCGGCCATCTCGGGCTGGAACGGGGCATCCGGCACCTAGCCTGTTGGATTTCCTCCTCGGCGGGGCCGCCCCCTCGGGCTCGCAGCGGCTGCCACCAACGCCACCATGTCGGGGCCGCGGCAGAGGAAAGGGAGGTTGGAGAGAGCCGCTTTTTCTGTGACGAGTCTGCTCAGCAGCAGCTGTGTTGCTTCTGTGCGTTCCCATCAGTTTGGTCCTGGTCACCCAGCCTCCCCGGTGCCATGGCCCACCTGGGACTCCCGGGGGTCTACCCCAAAAGGAAGACGGGAGAAGGACAGTGTGGTTGCGCCCCTCCCCCGCCGAGTCAGGGTGGCCCGGGGGGTCCTTGAGAGCCGCTGTGAAGTGCCCGATGCCACGTGGTGAGGGCGCAGAGTGGCCAGCTGCTTTATCTCTCCCAGAACGGTCGGGCTGCAGCTGCCATGCGCACCGGTGGGACACGTGTGGACCGCGGCGTTAAAGGAGGCGCGTGCCCCGAGGGGCACCGCGCTGCCGGGAGCGAGGACAGGCCCGCCTGTGCGCAGCTGCAGGGCACGGCGTCCACAGCTGCAGGAGCACAGGACCCGTTGGACGTAGACGCGGAAAGAGAAACGTGGACATCTGCACGTGCACGGATGCGCCCGCGGTGAGGGATGAGCCGACCGCGAAAAGGAACGGAGGGCCGGCCCGTCCCAGCCCACGGGTGGACCCTGGGAACCGTGTGGCATCACACCGAGTGACAAGCCAAAGACCTCGCTCTGCACGATTCCATGTACGAGAAGTGGCCAGGGCAGGGGAACGTGTACAGACAGGAAGCAGCAGAAAACTGGGGACTCAGGGTTGCGGGCGTGGGGTGTGGACGGGGCGAGAGCTGACGGCACGGGCTTCTTTGCAAGGTGATGAAACGTGTTAAAACTGACGAGGGCGATGGGCGGACCCCGCTGAATTGCCCACTCGAAATGGGTGAATCGTACAGTATGTGAATTGTATTTCAAAAGGCTATTTTGAAAAAGAAATGTGTGTATTTTCACAGATGTTCAACTTACGATGAGGTTACATCCCGATAAACCCATCACAAATTGAAAAGTCGTAGTTGAAAATGCATTTCATGCATTTCACGTATGGACGCCACGGCTCAGCCTCAGCCACCAGGTCCCAGGTCCCGCTGGGCAGCGCCACCTCCCACGGAAACCACAGTGAGGTGCTGACTGTCCCGTGTGACTTACTCAGCACGGGACCCCAGAACCGCTGGCATCACAGCACGCCGTCCAGGTCCTGTACCTACTCTGCGTTGTTCCCTGGTGACAAAACAGGCTTTTAGCTCCAAAGGCGGCCCGGGTGCAGAAGGGGCCCTGGACCCTTAGGAGTGAAACTGTATTCACCTTACTCACCTCACTCACCTCTGACGTGAGCTTCGAGGAAAGCGTGACAGACAGCAGCCAACGGGCACCGAGGAGAGACACGGGACCTTGTCGACGAGCAGGACGTGTCCAGCTTTGGGGGCCGGGGACTGCCGCACCCTCCAGTCCAGCTCGGAGCTGGCAGGTGTGCCATCGGCAGGCCGGGGGCCCGTGCTGCCTGCGTGGGCGTGCGTGCGGCTGCCCGAAGACCAGGGTCCCCATGTTTTGCTCTGCTTGTCCTTTTGGAGTTTTTGAAGAAAACACCCACCTGGCACATTTGGCCCTAAAATCCAGCCCCCAGGAGAGCCGGGACGTGGTCAAGAGGCCCGTGCTCCCACCTGTGAGGCCCGGGGAGCCCGTCTGGGGGACTTGCGGGACACCTGCGTGGGGGTCAGGAGCGCAGGGCCGGCTGGGTGGCGCGGGGCGCATGCTCCGGCCTGCACGCCGCCTCAGCCGCTCGCTGCATCTTCCAGCATGTCGGCGGCCGGTGCTCGGGCAGGCCGGGCGCGAGCGCGCTCTGCCCGCGGTGGGCGCCAGGGCTGCTGCAGTGCCTTGGCCTGGCCTGCATGTCCCTCTCCTCGACCGCACCGGGGCACTCAGAGCGGTGGGACCCACTGGGAACAGTTCCCAGCACATGGCAGGTACTTCTGACGGGGCTCTTTGGGTGCCAAAAAAAAAAAAGACAAGTTTTTGCTAAGTCGAGCACAGGTGTGGTGGCTGTCGCACCGCGCTCAGGCGGGGTTCGCTGCAGGACTCAGGCCGGGGACAGCCGGAGAAGGCCGTCTGCTGGTTGGATGTCAGAAGCTCACGGAACTGATGAGAAGGGGACACCTAGGACGGTTCGGACATCTTAGCACAGGAGGCAGATGATCGGCCTGCTGGTGACACCCCGAGGGCTTTGTCATCGTGCAGGACGCGGTACCAAGACCCAGGAGTTGGGTACAGAGAGTGACCTAAACCAGACCGCGTCCGGGCCCAGGTGCAGCCTCGGGGACATGGCTCAGCAGGTGGGCATGGACTTGGGAGGGTGGTAATGCTGGGTCGCAGGCGTCTCAGCTGGGGGTGCCACCTGGGAAGGGCAACAGTCACTGCCCCACGAGGCCAGAACGCATGGTGGCCAAGCGCGCGCCCCAGGCAGGCGGCACTGAGAGCTTGAGAGCAATGGCGGCAGCTTCCTCGCATGAGCGGCACGGGCCAGTGGGGCCCGGGGACAAGAATGGCTCCCTGCCCCTCGGTAGGACGTCAGGGCTCAGAGCCAGGCCTGTAGTGAGGACGGGTGTCCCCACGAGGCACTCCCGGGCTGGAGGCCCCACGAAGGCTGGACGACAGCTGGGCGGCTGACAGGAGCCAGGCGACATGCCGTCCGAGTCCCACCTGCCCTCTGAGCGGCGGTGTGGAGGGCCGACGGTGGCCCCCAGCGTACGTCCCCACCCTAACCTGCAGATCCTGTGACTGCGAAAGGCAGGCAAGTGACTATGACCTTCTCGGCAAAACAGGCCGTTAAGTGAAGGTTCTTGAGAGGAGCAGATCCTGGATTCCCCGGGTGGGTCCGAAACGCCATCACCTGTCCTCCGAGGGACGCAGGGGCGTGCGGCACAGATGCACGGAGGAGAAGGCCACGTGACGGGCAGACGCTGGAGGGACTTCCAGGGACGCGGGGATGGCCCGCAGCCCCTACCTCCAGGGCCCGCCCGGGCACAGGGGCCGCTGACGCCCGGGCTTGGAATTTCTGGGCCCCAGGACTGCGAGAGAGCGAATTTGCTGAGTTAAAAGAAATTTAAATAAAGTAAGTTCGAGCTGACTCGCTAGGCTGCCCCTGGGGAGCAGATGCGGGTGAGCGTCGCTATGGCCATCGGCCTCGAGGGACCCGGGCTCGCAAACGCTGAGCGCCTCGCTGAGCCCGCAGAGCGGGGCCCTGGGAGGTGGGCGCTCACGCTCGTCTGTCTGAGCCTTCCTGGCTCGGGGGTCACCCGGGCCCACCACCCCGGGGAGGGCTTCTTAGTCAGTCCTCACCCTCGCCTGCCAGCACGCGG